>NW_024402548.1:0-1000 GCF_016859285.1 Xiphias gladius
CTCCTCCGCCTGCGGGGAGAAATTAATTTATTCCGTAGCCTTTACATCTGGCTGTGTGCACTTGTGTGTGCATGGCTTCCTCACACAAAGACATGTTTCTGTTAGTGTCTACTCATCTTCGGCCTGACCGGGAGAGGTTTTAATCAGCTGCTCACTCGCACACATTACGCCCTCCTAATTTTTTTCCCACCTTTTCCCCCTTATTTCCCCCCTTTCTTTCTTTCTGCGTCACTCGCAGCTTTGGTGTCACTCGTGGCCTTTCTGTTTCATCACGGATATTAAAAAAATGTTCTTTCCTCATAAAGGACAAGTGTTTTAAAAATGTAAACTTCACTTGTGAGATAACCACAAACCGTCTTAAGTGAGTAACATGACCTACATTATTGTGTAACTCCACTCCGTGCCCCAAGCTGAGCACTTACCTAGAAATAGTATTTCAGGTTAATAAACGAGCCTGAGTCAGGCAAAGATTCTCCCTATAAACCAGGAGAAAAAATACTAATGTCTGTGCATGAAAATGTGTAGATGTATGTGTAAATGTGTGTATGGATATGATGTTTATTCACACAACTTTTTCTATTTGATTTATTTATACAGCAGACATTGAGGATGTAGTATAATTTGTTGTTTATTTGAGGTTGTAGAACTACAGAAGAGTGAGAATTAGACCTTGTCAGATTGTTGTATGGTTTGGATGTGGATGGCAATGGATTTCAGTGTGACCCCTATCTGCAAGAGTTAGGTGATACTGACAACATATGTAACTTAAGTGCCTCGTCAGAACTAACATAAATGCTTTGTGTGTGTGTTTGTGTGTGTCTAAGTGATTTAAAAAAAGGAATGGAGAGCAAAGAGTGCAAGATTCTGTTTTCATTCGTATGGCAGTGAGTTTTCCTGTGCTGCCCATTAGCATCATATTATGAAGGTCACTGGATACGGCACAAATACTTAGTCATCAGTAATTTAATGCAGGGTCAGTCGCATAAGAGAGACAGAGAGA
>NW_024402549.1:0-4000 GCF_016859285.1 Xiphias gladius
TGAGTAATAGGAGGGAAAGTTATTGAAAGAGAGCAGGAGAGATGAGAAGGGAAATGTAAGTCAGGAGAGAAGCAGAAAGGGAGAAAGAGACAAAGTAAAATAGAGAATAGAAAAAGAAATAGCATGCTTTGATATATTTTAAGGCAAATCGATCCTGTTTTTAATTATGTATGGTGCTGGATTGGTAAGGGATCACAGTGTGTAACATGGCAATTAACATTCCTGCGGTAGGTCAACTGTTCAATACAGTAACATTCAGAAGCACAATAGAAAGGTGGACATTGTTAAAATATGGATCAAGGTCAACTACAGACAGACAAAAGAACTTCAAATTCAAAAATGAACTCTGAACTGAAATGGAGGTTTCTCTCTTGAACTTTTGAGCATTGCCCAGGCATTACTGTTGTGATTTTTGCAGTCGCAAGGCACTAAAACATCTAGATCCTCCCATAAGATTTCCGTCGTTCTGATTTGTTTTCTCACAACGCCGTCATTCTGAAACCCGACTATGTGTAGCATTTGAAAAAAATAATCATTACCACTTTCATTTTAGACTTAAATGTAGAGTGAGCTATGAGGACAGCCACTGAGAAGACTTGTAGGCTTTACACTGCAGTTTAGATCTCTCAGTATCGGAGAACTAATGCATTGCTTGAAGGCATAAAACAAGAGGAGGCTGTTCTAGCTGTGAAAAACTGACCGGAGGCAATTGCTAATGGTGATAAAGGAGTGACAGGCCATGAAAAAAAAATGAAAAATCTCTTCCAACCACATTTGTGCTGCAAACTATAGTAACCCTCAAAGCAGAAAGTTGAGGTCGTCTCCATAACCTACACTTTATCTTGTCCTCTTTGTTGGGACACAGCAACAGTTAAAACAAACACCAGTTGCATGGTTCTCTGCTCGGACCTCATGCTACTGTTCGAAGAAAGCTGGGGTGAAAGGGAGAGAGTGTATGTGTGTGCATGCAAATGGACTGTCCCATTTCATGAGCAGCATCAACAATGCTCCCCCTCAGAGAAAAGCAGTGCCTCCCATAGGCAGCCCACAGGAGCTCTTCAGGCTATTTTCTGTTGTTCACTGTGTGAACAGAACATAATTTACAGCAGAGTCTGTCTGTCTTTCTTTCTTGTTTCACAGTTTTCTGGTAATTTGGTTTTCCTTTTAGCCGTGTCCTTATTTCCATCTTTATCTATATTTTTCTGTCTTCCGAACTAGATGAAAAACTACTACGTCTAGCTGCTGCTGTACATATAAAATGAAGCATGGCTCTGAAACTGCACAGCCCATCTGTACTGTACTGTATCTGTAATCAGAAATATGGGGGCGTCGGTGTTTTTCTATTTTGAAGCTTCAAAGCAAGAACAGTGATGGCCCGGCGACTTGCATGCTTGTCCAATCAGCTATGAGGAGGAATAATGCTTTGTCTCATTTCCGTGGAACACCTGTCAATCTCCAGAGTCCAGGCCAGTTGAGACGATGCCTGTCCCAAGCATGCAGGCACTCAGCCCTACCAGACCACAGAAAACAAAGAGAACTCTGTGGGCACACTCAGTACAAATGACGAATGACAAAACATACGAAAACAAACATCATGTTCTGCCACCTTCTGATACCGAGGCCTGTAGCCCAAACTGCACCACTAGCATGGCCTGGAATGAGAGCAGCTGCCAACAAGCTGGCATTGATAAATCAAACTTCCCCTGCAGCGATAACCATAAATAATGAGCCATGACCAAAGTTACGTAACACAATTAACTGGAAGCACAGCGGCATCCATTTGCAATTCCAAGAAAAGCCAAATACCATCACCCCATTAACTGCAGCCTCAGCATGTAGGAGACATGGTGGGGGATGAGCATGTGTATGTGTGTATACTGCATGCATGTAGGCGTGTGCATGTGTACATTTGTTGGTTTGTGGAGCAGCTGTGCATTTGAGGGCAGGTGCGTGGATGCATTCATGTACAGGGTGTGCCGGACAAATATGTTTTGAGATTTCTTCATATTTCTGCTCTCATGTCTCCCTCATAGATTTCCACCAATACTGTATGTGACTACACATAAAATGATATTAAATCATATTAAAAAGTAAATATATAAAATGATGTAACTTATCCCATTAGTAAATACAAAATAGTCTGCAGACAAATGCTTTTCCTCAGAGGACCTGGAGGTAAATAACAACAAATAGTCATTTCAGATGATATAGGGTTAAAATTCAAGTTAACAAGTTAATTCCATAATATTTCACTTTTATAACAAGAAAAAAACTCTCATGAGCACAAAGTAATTCAAGGAAATTGGTATTAAGCAAAGTAGTAAGTAATTTTAATTAATGATTGTCATTAAAGTAATTACCTGGAAGCTTTTTTTCATTGTTTCACAATTTATTGTAGTTTTCTTCTGTCCTCTCCACCTGTATGTTTTTTAAATGTTCACTCTTGGTTTTTCTTTCAACATATGCCTTTAGGGCACATACAATAGTACCTATGAGTGATTATGTCCCAGTAATCCCAGTAAGAATTTGTGTAGGCAAGATTTTTTGATAATGATGTGAGTGTGTATTAGCACCTATGGTATTGGCGGGACAATATGTATCTGCACCAGTTATAGTAAATCGGACTTTCTGTGGCCAGTGTCATAGCAGAGATGAGTGGGTGGTCCAGGCTGCTGGACGTGGCGTCACGCCAGGGCTGAACTGGCAGCTTCTCTGGGGCAGATGGAGGAAGTGGCACTGTCATGGGGGGGAGACAGGGACTGGGTGGTTGTGCTGCTATCCATGTGAGATCCAGTATGTGTGTGTTTTGAGGCATCAAAGTGTGAAGGCTTTCATAAAGTCGGATTGTGATTATCATCAGATGTCTCTAAATGTCGGCTGCATACCTTGTCCCATAAAAAAAACACACACACACACACACACACACACACACACACACACACACACACACACACACACACACACACACACACACACACACACACACACACACACACACACACACTGTTCCATACATCTGAAGGCTGTGCTGTTATGCAAAGCTGATTAAATCAGCTAATTACAACAAATTACTGTTTTTCAGATGAAGATGGCATGAAACAGGCAAACTAACTGCAATGCTCAGCAACAGTTTGCCTCAGGTGTTACTTTACATTATCAACAGTGCGAGTCATCATGATACACACATTAGCGGTAAATGCTAAATCTTCTGAGGAAAGCAACAGTTGCTGATGGACAGACAGCTGGAATATGACGGCAGGTATAAAGCAAGTCTGTGTTGTGTGTAAGATCGTAGAAAAATGTGTGACGCCACGTGCGTGTCAGGTTACATTCACATTAAGACTGAAACGCACACTAATACATACACCTACCATCGCAGCAATAAAAGCACAGGAGAAAAACCTGGGCAGCTTTTCATTAGGTACACACAATCATACACTGTTTCCTTAAAAAGCGAGCAACGTGTGGTCTGAATTCCTCATATGCAACAAGGTCACCTGCGTCAAAGCAGGTTACAGTAAAGCCCCTCTGGGTGCACTCCAGTTCAAACAGGTAGCTTTGTGTATGTGGTGGTTTGTAATTTGCGCATTAAAGCTGGCAGAAAGTAAGGCTGAATTTAAATCGAACAAATCATTCATTGCTCCACCACTGCTGCTGATTTCATTCTAATCAAAGCTTTTACTCCAACGTGGAACAAAATATTCCCCCAGACAGAACATACTGTACCACTGATGAAATAGCTGAACATTCAAAGCAGTGTCAGTATTTTGCCTGGCACCTCGCTGCTTTCCAAAGCACCCTCACCTAAGGGAGAAGAGGAATTTTCATTAGTCATCCCTCTTTTCACACAACAGGCTCGTCTGTGAAAAAGGAAATAAAACATAAAGAGAGAAAGAGGAGTGAGATTGGAACAGTAAGAGCACATGTTTGTTGTTTGGACACAGAATGTGGGTCAAACTCACAGGGGCCGACGCTTTTCAGCGGCCGCGTCAACAACACA
>NW_024402550.1:0-1000 GCF_016859285.1 Xiphias gladius
AGTAAAACTGCATGCCAGAGAGCACAATGTGATGTAGATTTTTATGTGACTTTGCATATTTGAACTGGTAATTATCGTTCATTATGATTGATTGTCTTTTGCTTGCGAATTCCTGTTTAGTCTTATTCAGTGCTGGAAACTTTGCCAGTCCATCACAGTCTGAAATCTGGTTAACAGACAGTCAAAGCTAAGATCAATTTCACCTGCATGTCTTTAGACTGTGGGAAGAAATCAGAGAAGCTGGAAGAAAACCAAAGTAAACATATAGAGAGCGTGTAAGATGCATACAAATGGCGTTGCCGTAATATGGCACACACTGTACCTTTTAAAAATATTGCACATAGACTAAATTATTGACAGGATTTGACAGTTTTGGGGAATTCTGAGACTGACATGATCAGTTATATTAGGCCTACGTCATTGACAGCCGTAGCAGCAGGAGGCTTTGGGGAGACAGAAGGTTGAGAATTTCCCACATTTTTCCACTTTACCCGACTGAATCAGCAGAGTCAGTGGCCAGTTTGGAGATGACACATGTCAGCTGTGCAGTCTGCTTCTGCAAATCATAATTCAAAAGATGGCACAGCTCAGTGATCAATGTCCCATCCATGTGGAAACCAAGATGGCACTTGGCATCTGTTCAAGTCAGAACATTGAATTTCTCACCAACTACTTTGACCCAGTTGATTTTCATTTATTTAAAGAATTACAGTAAATTATTATGAGTGTGTGTGTGTGTGTGTGTGTGTGTGCGTGTTATATTATATATGTATATGTATGTATATATGTATATATAAATTAAACTCTGTGTGTGTGTGTGTGTGTAGGTATGTATGTGTATATATATATACATATATAATAAAATATATTCGTACAATATACATTCGTACTAAGGTCGACACACTTGAACCTAAATTTTGCCCTCGTATTTATACAGTAAATATTTTATGTTCAGAGAGATTAAGCTATTTTTCAAGTAAAATCTGTTTTGTCATTTTGG
>NW_024402552.1:0-12081 GCF_016859285.1 Xiphias gladius
TCAGAAATCCAACAAATCTGAGGCTGCAAAGTACAAAAAGCATTTATTTTGGAATCAATAGACATCTTAATTGGTTCAGCAAGGAAACATTTGAAAGACAGTGGATTTTGTTATGGACAGCCATTCCTACCTAAATACATAATACTTAGTTATTTATCTATAAGGTCATTAAACACCTTGAAATCATGCTAATTTCAGCATGAATGATTCAATATATTCAAACTAATTGTGGTGTTTATTTCACTCATGAAGAGAGCTGTGAACTGTTAAAAAAATTAGATTACAAAAAGGCTGAATTTTTTTTTGCCTATCCCGCAATAAAAATATATTTTTGGGACATAATATGGACTTGTGATTCTGCCAAGAAACAACTGGATTATATCTCTTTTCCTCTCAACAGAGAGAGAGATTATGACCAATCATAGTAAAATCATTCACAATTGGGCACAAGTCTGTCAGCTCTAAACATAAGCACACACTACTACT
Source organism: Xiphias gladius (assembly GCF_016859285.1). Taxonomy (NCBI): domain Eukaryota; kingdom Metazoa; phylum Chordata; class Actinopteri; order Istiophoriformes; family Xiphiidae; genus Xiphias; species Xiphias gladius. The sequence continues at coordinate 487 of NW_024402552.1, forward strand.
ACTACTCTAGAGGAAAGTTTAAGCTAATATGTCAGTGGTCAACCTATCCCCCGAGATAATTCCCGATAGTAAGCCCCCATTTGTCGTAGCAATGCAGCTGTTGGCCAGTTTGTTCTTACAAAATACTTTTTTGGTTAAAACAATCAACATTTCAGACTAGAGTTTCAATGCAAAGCCACAAGTGGTGCAAGTTAGAAGAACAACTGGTGAGAGAGGTGCTGGGCAGCCATATAACAACCAGACTGACAGTTTACAGATAACCACCATTTTAACACCACAAGCCGCACCATGCAGATTGTTTTGCGACATTTAGTCTGAATAAAAATAAAGACATTTACATGTGCACCCAACACCCTGACAGCAGTTAAAACTCAGGTCAGCTACTTTGTTGTATTTTAAAGGAGGAGCTCAACTTTCTGGGAAAATCAGCTTGTTCACGTTCTCGTTGAGAGTGAGATGAGAAGATTAATACCAATCTCATGTCTGTATGCTAAATATGAAGTTACAGCCAGCAGATGACTGGCTTATCTGAGCATAAATGCACCACCTCCTCAAAATAGTCTAACACATAGCCCTTTGTAAAACTGTGGTCTAAAATAATATTTATGTCCAGACTTCATAAAATGATGCAGGTAGCAGTTATGACTACAAGCTTTAACTCAGCTTTCATTTTGGTGCCCTAGTTACACAGACTTTCAAATGTTAAAAGGAATATTTTGATATTTTGGGAAAAACGCTTATTGCCCTTCTTGCTTAGAGACTCTCACATCTGTTCAAAATGAAGCTGGAACCAGCAGCTGGTTAGCCTAGCTTAGTGTAAACAGGTGGAAACAGCTACCCTGGTTCTTTCCAAAGGTAAAAAGAATCACCTACCAGCACCACTAAAGCTCACTAATTAAGACATTATATCTGTTTTGGTTTACATTATTCAAAATCCAAAGTGTTAAAACCTGAATTTGTGGATTTATGGAGGATTACAGCTGGACCTATTTCCCGACAGGAAGTGGTGGCATCCTGGAGTCTCCACTGGTTTGCCCTGCAAGAGTCTTGTCATCCCTAAGTTAGCTCAAATAAGCTAACCTGCTGCTAGCTGTAGCTTCATACTGAACAGACAAACCGGTCAGTTCAAACCAGTTTCCAGAACTGTAAATTCTTACTTTTAGTTACCGGTCAATGATATCTCATTTGAAAAATGTAGTCCTGCAGGTCGATACTGAACCTGCACTTCATGTAAATCTGAGTTGACTCAGTTTCCTCCAGCATGGCACATTACATTAAACACTGCTTTGTGACAACCAGGTCCAACAGTCAACACCGTATTTTGACAGCCAATTAACGTCAGCCAGTAGCTAGAAACATTGTAATGCAGGTGGCTCTACTGTATTGCTGATGATTGAAAACAAAGGGCTCTTGTGTTATTTATTCCAAAGTCACCCGGGGTTCAGGGAATATTCTTCCCTCTGGAAACATTGCTGCCACTAACACGCCCTCGAAGGTTCCTGGGCTCGATTCATTTATGCCATTAATACAATCTGGCTGCTGGCACCAGGACGAGCTGAGGGGTTGAAGCTCTCTTGCTCCGTGCGCTCAATACACACACACACACACACACACACTTAATGACCAGATAGACTGAAGTGAGAATTAATTATAAAAAAAGTTTTCCAATACACTTTTGGGGAAAAAAGATGAAAAATGTAGCTCAATGACCATGAGTTTCCATGCATTTCTATGGGAATGGCTTAACTCTGATGATCGAATGAACCCTGTCCCTTTTTGAGTTGTCTCAACCACTAACACACACACACACACACACACTAAAAAAGCACACGCACGCACACATTATGACTACGAATACGGCAATTCTGTTTATTATTATATTACATAAACATCTTGAAATCTGTACAAAAGATAGCTGATATTCAACTGAATTTCAAAATATCTGACTTTAAAATTCAAAAGCAGTGAATTTCAAATGTTATGCATAAAATATTTCACAATTCAGTAGTTCACCAACAGTATTCCATAAACTCATGCACAGTGTAATTATGAGGACTATTTAACGTCAAAACCTTAAATTGCACAATTGTAAAGCAGTTTGATTGATCATCCACAACAGTGTTCAGCAATTCTTTGCTTGGTGACAGCTCCTTATCTGGGGGTGGAAGCCTCTCTTGCCTTTCTTCATGACAGCATGTGAGCTGAATTTATGAAGCCAGAATTCTCTGGAGCAAAAGGTGTAAAGTCTGAACAAAAGAAATGACTGACCTACTGTACATATGCTCTGTATGTGTGTGTGTGTGTGTGTGTGTGTGTGTGTGTGTGTGTGTGTGTGTGTGTGTGTGTGTGTGTGTGCACTTGTCTTTATTTGTCCAGACATGGGGAGCGACCCATGGTGGATGTGTTTGATATGGCCAGGCTGCGGCTCCAAGCTCCAGTCCGAAGGCCCAACTCCAGAAACATGGATCCCAGAAACCTGCTGCGAATCCACGACTCCCTTCAGCTTAAATACGCAGGTAACACACCGGTTTTAGAATTTTAACTGCACTCCACTGCAAATCAATAATATCAGCCATAAATTGTTGGTATCTGTATTTGCGAGTCAGATGAGAAGTCCAGGCTGGGCTCCAGTGAGGTTCCAAAGCTGGAGGAAGTGGGTGTGACCAGCAGGAGAAGGCATGACTACAGGGATCCAAATCGCCAGTTCAGCAGCCAGAGGTCTACAGTTCAGGACGGTTAGCTCCTTACATGTTAAAATTAAAAAAAAAAAAAAAAAAAATCCTATTTATCCCGTTGCAGTTGTTTCAGTTGGAGAGTTGCCTGGAAAGACAGTTTATTTTTTGTTCGTGTATATTTTACCAGGTTGACAGATGGAGATTTTCTTTGGTTAATGTGGATGTTGAGGATAAAATGTCTTCTATGGCCCCATTTCTACTTGGTGATCTGTATCTGGGCACATTATCAGGACAGTGACATCCACGGGTCTTTGCATTTACTCCTTTTTTTCACAACCATTTTGCATTTGCAGCAAAGAGAGTAAACAATGTTCTTCTTGTGTCACAGATTATCTTGACCTGTCTCCACCACAGCAAAATGATTATCTGGTGAGTTGAAAAGAGATAATGTTTTGATAGATCAAGCACCTATGCTTGAGAGATTCTACAATAATCTGCTTCAGAAATTCTCTACATGGAATATATATACTATATTAACTGACTGTAACTATCAGAGTTGAATTATGAAAAGAGTTGTGTGTATGTTGCAGAAGAGTGTGATGGGGGGATCTGCAAGAGGTTCTCTGCTGGAGTCAGAGAGTGCATTCATTGGTAAGACCACCATGAAATCAAGATGTGCAACTCTTTTCTTTTGTATCACGGTCACTAAAATTACACAGCTAGTGCAAATTAGGGCTGGATGAAAAAAACATTTCCGATTAATCTGATTTTTCATTTGAATGATCCAGTATTGATTCTTAACATCCCAACACTGATCTTTGCATTTGCAGCTTTCTCAGTAAACGTGCATCTGTGCTAAGTGTTCTGTGTATGCAGTGGTTACTTGTAAGTGGTTCAGTTAGGGCTGCACCATATGTTAAATGTCTACTTTGTTGCAATCAAATTATTCCAACGTGTGGATGTGAATGTGGACGTGAATAGTTAGTCCATGTAGACCCGCTGCCGTTTACAGGACGGTCACGCATTAGGATGGTTAGCTGACTTTGGCTTTCGAATCTAGAGATCGTATCCACGGAGGGATAGACTGCAAGAAAACTCAATGATATGATGTCTGTTTGTGTTTGTTGAAGAGATATTATTTCTGACTATGAGATGCGAGGCCGTGGATGCCGAATGAGCAGTGTGTGGATTGTACTTATTGAGTCTGGCCCTGCCAACGAGCTAACTACAGAAATGTACGGGCTTAAATTAGTTTCAATAAGATTTGAGCTTGTAAAGGGATGTTTGAAAATCCACCTTAGTAAACCTGTAAAATAAATTGACATGAGACATTCAAGTTTGATCGTGTGTAGAAAACATTTGAATTTGTTTTTTGTTTTTTTTAAAAAACTGAATAAAATCTTGGAGGAAATGGAATCGGTGTTGAGGTTACACAGAGACACTGTGGGGGAGGGGGGAGTGCTTTTGTTGAACATCTGTATACAGATACGAAGCAATAAGCTGTGTGTAAAACTCAGCGCTCAAAGTTCCCACACTGTGTGTGACGCTGAAGTTACAAGTAAAAGGTTTTTTCCGTCTTCACACCTGAATCTGATAGGACAGTGACAATCCAATCACAAGGTAGAGTCTACTTGTCCAATCGAACGTGTAGTAGACTTTCAAGATGGCTGACCAAGTGAGCTCTTGCGTGATCCAGGTGGGTTTAATTATATTTGATGATGCTGTAGAAAATAATGGTAAACGTTTCATGTGCTGTGTGTGTATGCAGAGGTGTCTTTGCTTAACCTAATATCATTTGTTCAGTTTTTTTAAACAAATACAAGAATTGAAATCAAACGATTCTGGACTTTGTGAATCAAAATCAAATTGAATTGGGAGACAATGCCCATATCCAGCCCTAGTACAGACTTGACAGTGAATTGGGTTTCGGGGGGGTCACTCAAGATCTGAATTTTCACAGCACACATCCATCCAAAACTCCTGGGGCTACTACAACACTGATGGATGGTTTTTTTTTCCCCCCTCTCCTTCTCTGGAGTACAAACCTCACTTTACCGTCACCAGTCTTGTCACCATGTACACCTATCAAACATTTAAAATGTTGCCTGTGGTCTAGAGGCAGAAAGTTAATATTTTGATACTTTGAACACAATGCGATCTTCTGTTAGACCATCCTAAACCAATACTGGTCTCTGCTGTCAGTGGTAAAGCTCAAATCATGCTTGTTTATCTTGAAGAACTTACTTACTACTTACTTAACCTACTTACTACTAAATGTACCATAAAACAAATTTACATCTATAACATGTGTTGCTCAATGAAGGACAAATAATTGAACTTGTCGATAGTTATTTAAGGATCTAGTATCACCAGGATGATATAACTATAAAGGAATGGAACCATACTTTGAAACTAACTATAGTGTAATACATCCCCAAAGTTTATGTAAAGATGCCTGGGACTAAGTTTGCTTTTTGTGGGTGTGTGTATGTTTGTTGAGACCCCCTAGGTGATGCCTTTCCAGTCCCCCGCACCCCAGAGTTTGAGAAGACCCCCCAGCTGTCGGCCAGGGAGAGGAGGAGGCTGGCCAAACAGTCACAGCACCCTCTGGTACACTTTTCTTTTTTTTTTTACCCACCAATACACACCTGGCAGGTTACTTATGTGTTATGGTGTATCCTGTGAGCTCTAAAGCTACAGTTAAGTGAGCTACAACCTTTATTATTATTATTATTATTATTATTATTATTATTATTATTTTTAAATCATGCAGTCTTATTGTTATGTCCGGTGGTTGGTTCAGGAACGAGCTGCTTCCAGCCAGTCCACTGGCCAAGATGACTACTCCACTCACACAGGTAACAGGCTGCAGCAGGAGCAAGGAGGTGAAGGAAGGAGCCGGTACAGGACAGGTCGTCTGATGGCTCTCAGTCGTCGTGGATACACTGCCGGTGCGACTTGAAAGACTAATTTCTGTTGGTCCTTATGTTTTGTATACATATAGTGCATTCCTAAAGTATTCAGACTCTTTCACTTCCTTCACATTTTGTTATATGTTGCATCCTTATGCTAAAATCGTCCCTCATCAATCTACACTCAGTACCCCATAGTGACAGGAAGAGTCCTGGTTGTTCCAAATGTCTTTTATTGAAGAATTATGGAGGCCACTCTGCTCTTGCTAACCTTTTCAATGCAGCAGAATTATTATTATTATTATTATGATTATTATTATTATTTTATTTATGTATTTATTTATTTATTTGGGTAGCCATTCAGCTGTGCCTCAAAACAATCCTGTCTCGGAGCTCTGCAGACAGTTTCTTCATCCGCATGGTTTGGTTTGCTCTGATGTACGTTGTCAGCTGTGAGGCCTTATATAGACAGGCATGGTTCTTTCCAAATCACGTCCAGTCAATTGACTTTACCACAGGTGGACTCCAATCAAGGTGTAGAAACATGATCAAGAGAAATGGGAGGCAACTGAGCTAAATTTCAAGTGGCATAGCAAAGGGTCTGAGTACTTATTTCAGTGTTTATTTTTCCATTTTGACTTTTTTAATAAATTTGCAGACATTTCAAAATTCTGTTTTCACTTTGTCATTATGGGGTATTGAGTGGAGATTGATAAAATGTGAAGATAGTGAAGGGGTATGAGTACTTTCTGAATGCAAGGTGTTTCAGTTTTGTTGTATTAAAAGAAATATCAGGAGTATTTTTCATAGATGTCTGATTAAATGTCTACATTAGAGCTTTAATGGGTTTCAAAAGCCCAAAAGTCATTATATTCAGCCAGTATTCAAATAACCATGGAAACGGTTTATTCTAGTTGGATAAAGAATTAGTCACCATTTTTACGCAACAAATATTTATGTACATACCAAACACTGAGTTCTGCAGTAGTCCATGCAGGGTGATGCTCTAATGCAAGGCTTGGTTTTAAGATGTAATACTATTAGTGTTTGACTCTGACTCCTTGCTCCTGTTCTTCAGGACCAGTGGATCGGTCTGATGACGACTCCTTCCCTCCTCAATTTTCTCTCCACAATCTTAACCATCCGAGCTCCGTAGAAACTGTCGCCACAGATCCCTGGATGCGGCCAGGAACATCGGACACACTGAAATGTTCGGACCGTCCATCAAGGAGGGAGTGGTTGGCAACATAGGACCGACCCTGTTGCTCAAACCTGAGAGGTTCCTCGTACTTTTGGAAGTCAGTTGTAGCACAGACTTCCCTGTCTTTGAATTATGAGACTAGGACGGGTTTTAACTCGTGGCTTTTGTGACAAATGGATGCAAGTATGAATGACAAATGATACCTGTTATGTACTTTTATTTGACCAATGACTAAATTATGTTTTAAATAAATGTATAATTATAAACTGAGTTGATACTTTGCATCCTTTGACAAGTCCATCACAGCCTCAATTCTACAAAAGTTTAACGGGATGTTTTCCAACACATTACTTTTATAATATTTAAGATCATTCATAGTTTGATGATCTCTGCAATATCTTTCTGGTCAGCAGCCAAATTAGCTTAGCTTAGCTTAGACTGGAAATTGGGGAGGGATGGTAGCCTGGCTCTTTCAAAGGTAACAAAATCAGCCTACCAGCACCTCTAAAGCCGACTAATTTACATGTCATCACTGTTTTACATGTTTATGTCACTTTTGTTTTAGTCCATACACAAATGTCAGGCTGTGGTTGGTGACTATGTGCTGGACTGTTTCTTCGCTAGACACAGTGACTTCCTGTCAAGATATAGTAAATTGTATATTTTCCAAAATGTCCAACTATTCCTCTAACTCATTAATGACTAAAAATTATATTTAGTATGTTGAGGAGAAGCCCCATTGATTTGATTTTAATTAATGAATTTTCCTTAAGAGGTGGAGACACAGAATTTGCTGTGGAAACTGTCGACATTTTGCTACATGGCAAAATCAACATTTTCGACAACACACATTTATCATGCCTTAATTGGTAGACAAATTAGATTTTCTCTCGGGTAGGTTCTCTGAATTTTCTCGAATTCAGCGGCGAAGGGTGCTTTGGCAAAGTTGCTAAAGGTGTGAATTTAATCACAGCACAGGACGTGGCCCTCAAGATCTTGAAAACCGAAGAAACCGCTAAAAGAGAGGTAATTTATTTAATGCGTTTTGATAATTAGGTTTTTCATGTTTTCTTGCTTATGTTTTGCTTATTAAATGAACTTCATCTAGAATGCTAAGTACCTATGTCATTTTTCCTATTTTCCCCACAGATCAAAATGCTTGAAGCAGTGAGCGTTCTTGACCCAGCCATGAAGAATGTGGTTCATTTCTTTGAGCAGTTTCAACACAAAGGACATACCTGTCTAGTGTTTGAAATGCTGGACAGGAGTCTTTTACAACTGCTCAGCGAACAGCAAGGGACGCCACTCTCTCTCCATGAGATACGGCCAATAACCCACCAGGTAAAGACTGTGGCTTTGATCAATCTATCAACAAGTAACGGCAAGATACTCAGCCAGCTGGGAAAGAAGTTACATACTGAAGTAACATAACTGTATTTCTTCTTGATCTGTTTAAGCCTGCACCCTGGTCAATGGTAACTTTAACCGTCTACATTGTGTCCTTTGTCTCTGCAGTTGCTGATGGCCTTGGATGCTCTGAAGGGCATTGGTGTGGTTCACTCAGACCTGAAGCCAGACAATATAATGCTGGCAAACCATCTGAGTGAGCCCTTCAGAATAAAACTGATAGATTTTGGCGTGTCGTTCAGTGTCCGAGAAGAGGTATTTGGGAAGACAATTCAGCCTCTGGGTTACAGGTAGGTTCAATTTGCAAAGCTCATCTTTTAACATGTTTGCAATTGTGTGTTTATGCTGTAAATGATCCAGCAGAGGCTGTGTCAGTCGTCAGTACATATGCTGAATTTGACAGTGTACTTAATAGCTCTTGTGACTCTTGTACGATACACACAGGGCACCTGAAGTCACCCTGGGCCTCCCCTTCTCCGAGGCCATAGACGCTTGGAGTCTAGGCTGTGTGCTCGGGGTCTTGTACCTCTGCAAACACCTGTTTGCGATAGACTGCGAGTACCAGTCAGTAAGTAACCAAACCGATCTAGATTCAAATGCAAAGACTGTTACATTGTGCCCCAGATACATGTCCAAACCCGAGAGGGGGCTTGTTGTAGGATGTTGGCTGATGTGATTCTTTATGTTCTCTCTCCAGATGAGGGCATTGTAGACGTCCTGGGCCAGCCAGCTGACCACCTTCTCTGTGCTGGGAAATGCACACAAAATTTTTTCAAGGTGGAAAAGCACTTGGACAGCCCAAGATGGTGGATGAAGGTATTTTAACCTTGCTCAGCAGTTCACAATTTTACATCTCCCAGTTAGGCAACAACTCTTTTATAATATTTAACACATTCAGGAAGAAGTATCTGACCTGCATGTTTTGTTCCTGTAGACCCCAAGGAATACCAGCTTGACACTGGAATTGAGCCGAAAACATGGGACACAACAATCAGAAGTCTGGATGACCTGATAACAGTAAGTGGTCCATTTCATGACTACACAATGAATTAATACCAATATCCTCTGTCACTGAGAGACAGGAAGCAGTTAAAACTGAACTGTCACCTACTTTGTTTTCAATCAGCACAACCCAGACACACGGGAATCCATTGAGCTGGAGGATCAGAGAGCCTTTGTCAGCCTGCTGACATGCCTTCTAGATACAGACCCAGAGAAGAGAATCACTCCGGGGAAGGCTCTCGATCACCCCTTTGTAACAATGGTCCATCTGGAAGATGAAATAGACACCAGCTTTTAGTGAGTGCCTGTGTTTTGTTTTCAGTAGGGTTGGATAGATACATGATTGGATTAATGGACAGATTTTTTTTTTGATTGAGTGATCCATTCATTTATTGTCATGTTTTATTCAGTGTTGAAGATTCTTTAGCGAAAATGAGGATCTTACCAATGGACAACATGGACCTATTTCTTGACTGTGCGGCTGAGGAAGAGCCCAAAGAGGAAGAGCCTTCGGCCATACCTCGTCATACAGACGCAGGCTCAGTCCTTCCTGGCTCCTGTGATGGCATTAAAACATGCCTCAGTCTTCTGAAGGAGCAGAAGCTGCTGCAGGAATAGACACTACTGGCTCGGCTATAAAGGAACCAACTGTTAGCCAAGGTGCAACCAGTCCAGCTGAGGATGCATCGGCCAGTGGCGGGTCACCCGATGAAAGTCTGCCTGCTAAAGTCAAGAAGAGCCGCTGAAGAGAGTCCGAAAATTCTTTGGCAGGGCAATAAGGACCATTTTACGACTGAAAAAAGTCAATAAATAAATGCTGGATGTCATATTCATATCAGTCATACTTTTTGGAGGAGGCCAAGTGTGAATGGTTGTTAAATCTCCTGGGAAGGGATGAACGGATGGCATTATCCCTCTCTCTCTCTCTCTTTTTCTCTTCCCCTCCTCTCTTTCTCCAACCCAACCGGTCAAGGCAGATGGCCAGCCACCCAGAGTCTGGTTCTGCTCAAGGTTTCTTCCCGTTATGAGGGAATTTTTCCTCGCCACTGTCGCCAAGTGCTTGCTCATGGGGGAATGTTGGGTCTCTCTGACTAATATTGTAAAGGGTACGGGTTAGACCTGCTCCATATGAAAAGAGCCCTGAGATTACTTTTGTTATGATCCCTTCTTAACAACCATTCACACTTGGCCTCATGTGATTCAAAAAAACAGTCATTTACACTTCGACTCAATATTTGCAGCAAATTATCACAACTACACAATTCTTTAATCCTTTAAAGAATTCTACATGAAATAACTTAAAATGGTTACTTTCAAATGTGTTTGTGTGTTTTGGAAGGATGAGATACCTTAAAAGATTACACTTCAGTCTAACCATCAGGCTACTACTACCTCTTACCTAAGTTCCATTCAGTTTGCTATGAAATTCATGTCCCTGCAGAGGACTAATCTGCATTTCTTAGTAACTATGAAACATTTTCTTTAACAACATCAGGTCAAATTTTCCCATTGACAAGACATGATATAATCACGTCTCGATGTTTATCTTGTTTTGATTACCAAGCACTGAAGCTGTCTTACATTCTTATTTTAAGCTGGTAAATTTGTATTGCTTTTCACCTGCAATGTGTCCGACATGTTTCTTGATCACTCCTGTGCTCTCCTAATTTCTTAATTTTTCATTTTTATAAATTTTTTTCATATAATTGTTTAAATAATAATATCACCAAAATGTATTTACAAAGTACTTAAAACAAATTTGCTAAATTTTTACACAAAAACTTGGAAATTAAGCAAAAAATAAGGGAATAAACTCAGAAGGACTATCCATAAAACAAGTCATACTGATGACAGAGGCCAATGACAGATAAAATACAGCACAGAGGCTGCACGTTTGTGAATTGCAGCGCCTGTGCGAGCTGCTCCAGCACCCTGTGCATGGCCTATCTGATGGAGCACCGTGGTGTGACTCTCCTGGAGGCCCACAGGTGGGTGGAGACCTGTCGACCCCTGGTAAGGCCGAATAATGTCTTATGGAAGCAGTTCATCCGGTATGAGATGGAGCTTTGTGGATGCAACTCTGTCTGGTCTCCTCCTCCACTGGGCAGACACCAGACATATCTGAAGAAGAGGCCAGATGATATCAAATTAAAAATGACACGATAGGCTTACAAAGTACAATAAACTAAACCAGTGGTTCCCAACCCACTTGCTTTTTGACACCTCAAAAAACACTGAACCCCTTATCAAGTTTCAGATGTCTATGAGCTGTTAGCAGTTGCACCAAAAGGAGATTTCCCTTCTAAACGTCTCAGGTGGTTTCATTTTAATCAGTCTTTGAGGCCCAGAGAGACCAAATTTAAAAATAAAAATAAAAAAAGCACAGATTGGATAAAAG
>NW_024402554.1:0-1000 GCF_016859285.1 Xiphias gladius
AGACTATCCCAAATTAATTTCTTAAATTCCTGTCCATTGGCAGTCAGACTTCCTGAATTCCAAAGAATGATTCAGATCATCAGAAAAGCAGAAATATAAACTGGCCTCAGAAAGATAAACTGGCCTTAACAGTGTGGAAGTCCTTTCAATTCCTCACAAGGGCTGCTAGCTCATCCATCATCTTATCCAGCAATCTCACATTTCCCATGATGACAGAAGGGAGATAGCCAATGGCATATATCTCTTCTTCTCCATCAGTCTCTGGACCCAGCTCTCTTCCCCTCATCTCTTCATTCCTTCTCTGCATCCTCTGTGTGTCCTGCTCCTCATTTCTGCGTGGATGAAAAAAAAAGTGGAGTGGAGGTCTTTGAAACTTCTTGACTTGGGATGATAGACATCCAATGAACACCCTTGCTGTGGGCGTACATTTCCATCAAAAGGTAGCAAAACTGGGGAGTTGGGGTTTCCATCTTCCCTGTCCTTAAACCGCTTCACTTTATTTCCTCTCTTAATATTTTCCTTAATTTCTCTCTGTTATGTCAACACAAACCATACGTGGCGCCTTTTACTCCATTTTTCTTTTCTGGACAACCACTTCCCATTTTTTCCTTCTTATTTCCCTAGTTTCCTCTCTTTTTCTTATTTGAGCCACACTTTAACAAATCAATAGAAGCACCCTGTTAGGGTGAACCTGTGTATCTAGCCCCTGACCAACACACTTCAAAGAATCAGCCACTTTCAATGGGTTCACAGCTTTAAAACATCCTGCAACCTGGTCTTTCAATTTGAAAATAATTATATTCCTCCACAGACTTGTTCATTTTCAAGGCTTCCCTCGTTTTTTAAGGAAATATCGGCTCGATACCACTTTCCCAACGACTTAGATCGCTCCTCCATCCTTTCCCAACCCTGATTTGTCCTCCCATTTCCCCCCGTGGCCAAAGCCATGCAACATATCGATTTCGGACCCAAAGAGCAGAAAAAAAAAATTAAGAAAAGA
>NW_024402555.1:0-1000 GCF_016859285.1 Xiphias gladius
ATCTGAACATTTACTGAATCAGTAATTGTTTTTCTTTTAATGTGTTTATCAAGCTCTTAAAATGCAGGGGGGTCTATTTTTTCCAATTCAGCAGGCAAAGCATTTCCATCCTATCTTGGTACCGAAGACCCCTTTTGGTTTTGGACATCTCAGCTCTCCAGAGCAGACTGGTGCATGATTTCCTCTGTTTGCTCTCAACTGTATTAGTGGCCCTTTCTACAGAAAACAGCTAAGGAAGGACCTAACCTGCCAGCCAGGAGCTCTGGGTGTTAGGTCATTAAGCTTCTCTCTGTTAGCTCACTGTGGTAAGCAGTTGAGTATTAGGACAGTGTTTACTTCTTACCTTCACAATATCTGGGCCACTCTACTGTTCATTTCTCTCTTTTAAAATTGCAAAATCTGAGCACTTTGGGTGTATCACCGGGGATGACATAATGATAAAGACTGAAGCTTTATATGAATGGACAAACAACTATTCTCCCTTGAAATCAACAACTATCGACACTAAAAACATATATTTGTATGAATATATTTGTGAAGGAGAGTTGGATGAGAACATTGATACCACTCTTCATTCGTTATAAATATCCTTATAGAGAGCTGAAAGCAGTCTCAAAGCAACACCACATCCATCAGATGACCTGAAGCCTTCTTTTCCACCTCATCCATGTGTCACGCACGTCTTAATTGTCTAATTACTTACTTATCTTCGCAGGATGTGGCCTAAGCTTGGTGTTCACTCTTGTGTACGAACCCCTACAGCATGCCTGGTTGCATTGCTGGAGGCTGCGGGATTTTCATTACATCATTACAGGTCAAAGGTTTATGTTCCTCAGTGAATGAAGAATTGCAGGAGAAATTGCATTTTGTGTACCAAGTGGAATCTGTTTCTCAATGGGAAATCTTAAATGTAACATATATTATTAAAGTGAGGCAGAAAATGACACTGAAATCAAAGTAGAGATACTTGTTTGTGTTGCTTAAGGATGTGTGTGTGTGT
>NW_024402556.1:0-3000 GCF_016859285.1 Xiphias gladius
AGAGAAGAAAGAGTTGGATCTGGAATTTGCTTTGCAGCAAACGCCGTTTATTCAACTTTAACATCAAAGCGGGAAAACATAAACCCGAGCTGATTAACAATGCGTTTACAGAGCTATCAGCTACTGCAGCCAAACCGTGTCCCTGTTTCCGACGAAGAGAGGGAAGTTCATCCCAAAGATTGCCACCATATTTATACCCTACACCTACATGACAGGTGCTCATTCAGCTATGAGTGTGACTACAAACACACTAGTCTGGTCTGGTATGAGAAAGGCCCTGCCTATAAACCAGTTTTGTGAGCTGGTCTTGTGTCGAAGTTTGTTCCCTCTTCAAACAGTGTTTTCCTCTTGTTACAATTGTGTTTCCCGTAGCAGACAAAGCTTGAATTCCCACATTCAAATATGTTGCATGTAATACCTCAAACCTGTGGGTATTTGATCTCACAGAGCCACTCACTAATTCTGTGTCAGTGGTTAGACTCCAGAAATGTAAGAAATAGGACATATTATAAAGTCCTGATGTTCTGATTTACAGATTTTTTTTATGTGGAGATGCTGTCTTTACTTCCCAAAATTTAGATGAACTCAGTTTTGTTTGAAGGTGGATTTTCCACCTCTTCTAACGTGACAGTGATCTCCCTGAATTCTACCCATAGGCTGGTCTACATGGCCCTCGATGTTCATTATATCAATTTTGTCAATTGAGATTTTAGCTTCACATGACATCTGTTCTTCTGCAGTGATGTTTTCTTGCTCAAACAGGGATTAAACATAATAATATGAACACCTGTATAAAAAAATTGAATACAATCATCAGTCTTAACTTTGAGGTTTATGGTGTCCTCTTCCTTGTTCAAACTCTGACAGTGAGATGTGATGCCATACATGCAGGGCTGTTGCATTATATTTTACAGTTCTTCATATTACTGTGTCCACAGTTTGTAGCGGCACATCTGCTCTACATCGACTTCAGGGGATGTAAAAACCCACAGTTGTTCTAGTAACCACTAGATGGGTGTAAGGGTCTACATTCACTTTCAATGTCAATTGTTTAGTAAAACTGTAACTGTTTTTTAAAGCTAAAAAAACTCTCAGACTACACACACACACACACACACACACACACACACACACACACACACACACACACACACACACACACACACACACACATACAGACATATAAATATATTTATATATATATATATATATATGTGTGTGTGTGTGTGTTTGTGTATTCACCATTTATTTGCAGGATAGAGTGACTATGATATACAGTACATACAGGCAATATAGAGCACCAAGTTCACCTAAGTTGCTTGTGTGTAACTAGGGCATCCAGCAGTTAGTCAATGGAGATGATAACGCTTCATGTGCATGTACCTGCATGTGTGCCTCTTCGTCCCATTTGTGTGGGTATCTGCTTAGGAAGTTCTCCTACCTGCAGTTTACTGGTTGTTTGTGTGCACAAGTCTTAAAGAACATAATGGGTGCTGATCCCACCTGTCTGAGTTGGTCTCGGACAACAGGAAGGACAATAGAAAGAGAGCGGGTGTGGGACTGGGTGGTAAACACTGGTCAGCATCTTCTGACCTAAGTCAGTTGAACAGACATGGATGGAGAAAACATTGGGGTAGAAATGGAAAATACTGGTGGCTTGTGAGTGGGCACCTAATACTTAAAAATGTAGGGAATAATGCAGTGAGTTTAACATTTGCATTCGAATTTTACTATTCCACAATAGTATTTTAATATGATTTTTAAAACATTACTTGAATTACATTTCTATAAAGTGAGTATACTGGGTGACATCCAGGTATTGAAACTAGTTTTATTCTGACCTTTCTGCTTTAATGAAATTTCATGATAAAGGTTGAACATTTGGCTTGGCACTAATACAAATCTCTCACAAATACATGTCTGTATGTGTATGTGTGTGTGTGTGTGTGTGTGTGTGTGTGTGTGTGTGTGTGTGTGTGTGTGTGTGTGTGCGTGTGTGTGTCCTACTTTATCAGCATGTGTAAAGGCCGGGTCTTATCATTGCTCTCCTCTCTCTCAGTCTAATAAAGCCTCGAGGCAGGCTGCTGCGTGTCCGCATGCTGGCTGTCCATCTCTCAGCACCAAGCAATGCTCAAGGTGCTTTGAGGTGGACAACTAGTGCTGTTGATGAGGATGATATGAGCAGCATTCACTCTTTTGGATTCAATCAGTAGTATTTTTGATTTTATAGTACAAATGTTTTATTGGTATGGTGGTTTCCTTTTACTTTTCTCTGGTGTAAAGGACGAGATTCAGTCTACCGCTGAGGAGCTAAGGTGAAAGACTGAGAAGTGCACGTTGAAAGACAGAAGTATAAAGAGACATGGAGTCGCTGAATGAAAGTCCTTGTCTCCTTTCTGAGCCCACCTCTCTTGCTTCTCTCTCTGCTCCGAAACTCTGACGTCTAACGAAGGATTTGCCTATGTCACTGTGACCTCACTGATACTCCACTTGGGTAATAAAAACGTGAGATGAAACAGCTTTAATTCATCCTCTGAACGAAGTGAAAAGAAAAATTGTAATCAGCTCTCCTAACACATGTATGTACACATGATTGCGTGCGTGCGCGCGCGCACACACACACACACACACACACACACACACACACACACACACACACACACACACACACACACACACACACACACACACACACACACACACACACACTCACATAACCCAGCCATGCAGCCCACACACCAGCCTCTTTTCCCTTTGCGGTAAGCTGTTACTCATCACTGCCCAGTCTGCCAGTCTGGTCCACATAGCCTTCCAGGAATGCCTCAGATACACAGTGCCTTATACAGTAAAGCCAACAACCAGTATTTGAAGCATTTACTTGGATATCTGAACAACATCACATCACTCTAAATCAGATTATCGCACTTTTGCTTGTGGGTATATGAATTAATTTATTCAGCATTGAACAAGTGATTTTTCAAAATGTTTTAATCTTTGCTC
>NW_024402557.1:0-1000 GCF_016859285.1 Xiphias gladius
GAGTCTGTTGCAGCATGATTTCTGAAACCCACACTGAGAAAAAAAAAAGAGAAAACTGCCTTTTAAATGGTTTCAGCAGCCATTAAAAACATCTATATCTTTCAAGAAAACATTTTTGTACCTGCATAAGTCCTGATGTTCAGGTCTGGTTCTGTCATAGCCTGTCAGAGAAACATGGGGAGCCAGTCAGTGGTCACTTCATGGGAATTGTAAGCATTGGTTCTACATTGCCTAGTATGTATAATAAAAGGCTGGTCACTATGACTTGATATGAGGACAGTCAATTAAAATTATGCAATATTAGGGCATTACAGAATATCATCTTAAATGACGGAGATACGTTTTATTATTCAGTAGTCATAAAATGATACACTGAAGTAAGAATTTGTGCCATTTGAAAAAAAAGGCCAATGCATAACAAGAAAGACTTTAATAAGACATTGCTGTCATTTCAGCTGAAAAAAGTCTGTCAAATAACATCACTAAGAAATTAAGATATTTGTTGTTTTACGTTCAGGTTTTTGTTTTTTTTTCTTTTTTACTATCTCTATCAATACAGTGACAAAATAAGAGATTCAAAATACTAATGAAAGCACCAAATTAGGTGTGAGTTTCACTTCAGCGACAAAAGCATTCTTGTTGCTGAAATGAAAAGCTTTTTACCAGAGTCCTCCATGGCAGCTCTCTCTTCTCCTCGTCGTACCAGTTCAGGAGCTGAGAGCGCAGCAGCGCAACATCGGCGGGATCAGGGAAAGCGTGGTACGTGCACGGCGAGGCAGCATTCACGGTTTGCTCTGGAAGAACAAAAATACTATTCTCATACAAAATTTTTTTACAAGGCAAATTCCACTGACGTTTAAGTAATAAAATATTGATCAAATACCCCAGGATGTCATATGCCGAGGGGGAGAAGTGTATTAGCTTATATGTGATCTATGTGCGGTAACGAATAAAGATTACAGGAATGAATTACAGAAAGACTTTTTTATGTTATAACTTA
>NW_024402558.1:0-1000 GCF_016859285.1 Xiphias gladius
GGGTTAGTTATGTATTTGTCAACATTGATTTGGAAACAGTTATGTAAAGCTGAGTAAAATATGAGTAAAAAATGACAGTGTCAAGCTTTGTGCTTCAATCAACAAGAATCTACAACCTAAATTTCAAAGAGTTAAGCAACCTGTCAGATGATGGAGGCAGAGAAACATTGAGTGAAATAATAACTTCATAGTGGAGGTCTTCACGGGTCCATTTGGTTCTGAAGAAACAAGACCCGACCCGGCACCGAGTTGGGTTTCTGCTCTGTCTAATCGCGTTGGGTCAGGCGTCATTTTACTGCTGCTGGTCTTGTAACTGACTGTATATCAATATATCCAATACCGGGGGGATCTGAATGGATCCGAGTGGATCTGAGCGTCCGCGGTATCAGGTGTTATTGAGGTGAGAGGAAAATTAGACCTGTGAACTTGTGTTACGCAAATTCTCTGCTGCTGGTGAAGAATGAAATAGAGACTTCTGTGGGCCGACAATGTTTTTATTTTCAAAGAAAATGAAGAAAGACCCCAAGCATGCGTTGAACTAAGCATTTATACCTGAGAAACACCCTACCCAAGGGTGGTTTTTCACACCCTTTGTCTACCGTGGATATCGGTGCCGACTCCTACGGTGTGTTCCTGTGAAGCTGAGTAAAATATGATCAACGGTGTCAAGCTTTGTGATTCGATCAACAAGAATAACAACTTAAATGTTCATTTTGCACTTTGGTTCATTCAGTGTAAGTGATGTGAAGTGGCCTAAATTCTGTGAAGGCTAAAAAAATATTATTATAAGCAAAGTAATCTCGCAGTTGATCTAGGAAACTGTATTGAGTAGTGGGTATTAGCCCCTTAAAAGGTTTAGGCAGAAGAGGATAATGTGCCCAGGTTACTGGTTTTAGAGCAAATTTAAAAAAACATTCTTCACTTCATATTTTTTTTATTGCTTAATCAAGTAGTTTAAAAAATGTTAAAGGAAAGGAAAAATGAATGAAAATGATTAAAG
>NW_024402559.1:0-32000 GCF_016859285.1 Xiphias gladius
TGTCATGAATGAATAATTTTTCTTAATTTGTCATGAATATAAATATGGCCAGACGGCCTTACAAGACCCCAAATATTCACAAAAGCCAGGACCAAAATGCAGCGTATACATTTCCAATAACAGAGAAAGTCCAAAAATGGAAAAATAACTTTATCCTCTTTCACAATTCAGTCTTCAGACCATCAGTCTGTACAAAAAAAATCATAAATTGCGGAAAAGAAAAACATACACTCCCTGCACTGGAGAAATCAGAATAAATACTAACTGAATACACAATCTTGCCTTCCTTTTCAGGCTTTGGAGACAAAGTTGGCAAACTTATAAACATCAAAATTAAACAACCCTTCCAGTGTTTGATCATCTGAACACCAAAACATTTCAGGGTTTCTGTTGAGTCATTTCATGGAAAATTAACTCTCTTAAATCAACATAGTTTGTACAGAACAAAAGAAAATGGGACTCCACTTCATCTAAGATCACACAGCTGGCACAACGCGCTCTCATCAGTGCAACTAAAGCTCTACGATTCGGGGCCATAATTCTGTTTGATATGCATATATGCCTTTAATTTTGGCTTTAATAAGGTATTGTCAACATGTCTTTCTTCAAACTTCGATAACAGTTTACTTTTGATAAAGTCAACATCAGAGCACAATGAAGTAAAGCTATATTGCCCACGTTGAACCGTGTGATTTTCTCCACATAACAATTTATTTATTCTAACTTCTGCCATTTTTATTAGACGATTCCCCAATCGATCATTTCAAATTGTCGTTTTACCAATGCTGGTACCCAGCCCATGTCTCTCTGGATTGCCGGAATAGGAGCGAATCTGTGAACCCCTAAAAAGTGTAATACATGGTGTATATTTCTCTTCTGTATAGAGTCTACATTTTTAGATTTTTTTTTTTTAAGCCCCCTGCAGCATAATCCAGCACTGGGGAGACACAAGCATCATAAAGCCGAGCGTAGGTCAAACAGCCAAGATCTTTACAAAGTAAACTGCTGTGGTCATGTTTGCGTACGGACACCGACTGACTGTGACTAACGCTGTGCGGGTTCACGTTCATGTAGACAAGCGACGCACCCGAAGTATCCGTCTGTTTGGGTAATACCTTAAGTAGCGTCAACATGGCCGCTATACCTTCTTTCACTGCTGTCCTTGTCCTCTTGCGCCTTGGTTTTGCCGTGTCTACCATTTCCTGACCGGCTCTTTTACCTCTCAGCATTGCTGAACGTAACCTGCTCATCGCCACACGGCTTATGCAGCGACGTGTCTCATTTCTCGTTTACCTCGTGGGTTCAGTTTGATTCCCGCCGCCTTCAGGACGGGACAGTCGCTGCTCGTCCAATCCGCTGCCAGGAAACAGGGGCTGTGGGTGTGACGTCATCTCCGGTGGGAGATTGGTTAGTATTTTCGATC
Organism: Xiphias gladius; assembly: GCF_016859285.1. Classification (NCBI taxonomy): domain Eukaryota; kingdom Metazoa; phylum Chordata; class Actinopteri; order Istiophoriformes; family Xiphiidae; genus Xiphias; species Xiphias gladius. The sequence goes on from NW_024402559.1 coordinate 1,424, forward strand.
GCCATCATCGCCCTGGGGCAGGGGATGCATTTATTTCATTAGTGCATATTCAAAATAACCAAAAATACTAAAATCTCCATATGATTGATCAAAACCACATGAAGTTTAAGCAAAAAAACAAAAAAAAACAATCCAGTGTAAAACTTTCTTAAACCTGGGCATAGATAATAATATAATGTACTTTTCTAAGGAATCATATGTAAAGATTCAAATTAATAACTTTTTTCATGATTCAACAAATGAAAAAAGGCAGGCAAGGAAAGTTAACATTTAAACTGTCTTTTATTAACACACAAACACAACATTTGCAGAATCTGGACCATTAAAATGATTTAAGTGTTCCTCTGGTCAGCCTTCGGAGTTGTCACCATCCAAAACTGGAATGCAAAGATTAAGAAGAAAAAAATATATTATTCTCACATAGTAGAGCAAACTGAGAGGGAGAAAAGACAAACTTTTGACCAACCTTAAGATAAGAACTTATTACAATCATTACCTTCAGAGATGTTAACTTTGTTAGTTAGCAGGATTTCTGCTTGTGCTTCGTCCAGATTCATGTACAAAGTCTCAGCTTTGTGCTGTAGAAACAGGGTGAATGGATTTGTTAGTACTGCCTTCAAGCAGCTTTCACACTGACCTTTTAACCAATGCTATCCTAGTATTTAGTAGGTTATTAATTCTTACCATAAAGGCTGCAAACAGCCTACTGCCCATGACTCTCTGCACATGTTCCTCTATAACTGGGAATGAGCGGACAAAGTGCTATAGGCAGAAATGACAGCAGACATTCACGTTAGTATGTACATGTGTATGAATACGTCATGTTATATGTCGAGCGATACGGCGCTACGTGAGAAACATTGACCAGGGGCGTTGTAGTGAGGGGAATGGTGGAACCAGGAGTGAGGATACCCAACATGAGGAGGGCTGTCAAAAAGCCTGGAAATTTCCTGAAAAGCTGAAGTTTTTTGTTTTTTTACCTGCAATTTTGATTTTCTTATTTTAAATATAATTCAGAAAGCTAATAAAGTTATTAGCGTCACTGTTTCCGAATGGTTTAGTATTGGTACATCCGATCAGCTGCTGGTCCATCGTCACGGTCTTCTAATGTTGCCGAGCATTTCAGACAAGCTCAGCTCATAAAGTTAGTATCAGTTGGTCAGTTTCGGAGCATTGCAGGGTCATATCCTGTGCTTTCGGTTTTAATACTGGTGATACAATTTTTGTATGTATTTGAATCGTACTTTGAAGTTTCTAAAGTTTTATTATGCTACTTCTATGTTGCAACAGACTGGGCTGGTACTTGGTGCAAACAAGCTTAAGTCTGCAAATAAAATATGAGTTCAGTGAGATCTTATTCTGTCGTCGGTAATACAGGAATCCTCTCTGAGTGTAGGAGGAGGAGTAAGATGACTTTCCACCTTCGTCTCACGTCCCGGATATAACGAAGACCTAAAAACTGTGACCTTCTATAATATTCTTCATAGTGAAAGCTTCACACAGTAATTACAATATGATGAGAAATGATTGTGCAGACTTACATAAGTATGCAATAAACCCCGTAATAACCACCGTAACATGCAAGTGTTTACATGTTGATTCACGTGTTACAGTGGATATGTTAAAAAGGAAAGGGGGCCCACTGACACTGCTCATATACAGGGCCCAGATTTTTGTGATACACCCCTGACGGTGACCAACCCAAAACGTGTCCATACACAGACTCCAACTTGAAGAACTCTGCTCTACAGTTTTTTGACCCTGCTTGTTCTGTGCTCCAGCCTTTGTTTACACCCAGTTTTGTGGTTTGTACATTCCATGGAACATTTTTTTTTTTTTTTAATGTAAGAAGAAAAACAACGGGTTTTACTGGAACACAAATTATTGAGCTGTATTTAACCGTATAATAAATCTGAACAATCTTGGCATTTTATTGGAAGTATGTATTTTACTACATTTCACAGTCGCAGCCCCAGTGGCTTTTTAAATGTGGCAAATAATCACTACACAGCCTATGTAGAAATCAACATAGTGCACAGTAGACCGTCTTTGGAAATCAAACGTGTGTGTGTGTGTATGCACATGCACAAAGAGCACGTGTAACAAAACAGGCAGGTACCTCCAAGGCAAGGCTGGCTTGTTTTTGGGCATCAGTGTGTTCTCTGTTGCCCATAGCATATAGGAGATGCTGGATCACTCCAAGAGAGAGAAGCTCACGAAAGCTCTTGATCTTCCTCAGCCAGCGACCTTCAACACATTCAACATCATGTAAATAGATGTCTGACTGTCTGACAATAACTAAAACTATTACACTGAGATAATAAAATGTATGATAACATAATATACTGCAGTTCATTCTTATAATATTTTTTTCTTTACTTGATGACCATACCGTAGAGCTTTAGCTGCAGCAGCTTGTTGCACAAACACAGGCAGAGATCCAGTCGTTTTGATCATCTCAGCCTCTGATGGGATTGTATGTGTCAACAAAACATGTGATAACATCTTGTTGATGTCGCAAATTAGGTCTCCGAAAAAATGCTACGACATTAATAAACGAGTTTGGTGTTGTCTGTTTCAGAAGTTGAGAGAAGATTAGGGAAGACACCATCAAAATAACTCGTGTGGTCTGAGTTTCCTAACGGAAATTCACTTCTTATCACTGATAAGTCTAAAGGGGTCACTGTATCCGTCTTTGGAAAGACAGTTTACTTTAATTTGCTAGACTTTTAAAAAAATTAATAAATAACAGACATCCAAACCAAAGTGTCACCTTCTGTGATCTGGTGTGGCTTTACTTCTTCTTTAGCAGGCCTCAGCAGAGCCACCAGGCCACTGAGCAGCGCTGGTCTCACATCATAACAATTAAAGTTAACCTGGGATATGGCAGAAAAACCAATGCTTTATGGAGATCGTCTTCCATAGAAAAACGATAGCACTGGTTTGTTAACTGCCTAAAATGATCTATGTTCATATTAACCTGAAAATTAGTGTCACGTTGCTATAATGCTTCAAAGCATGTTGGAGAGGATGTGAGGTGGATGGTCGGACAAACAACGTGTTTGACTTTGACATGGGAGGCTTCTGTTTGCATCCCGTTTCCTGTTGTCAGCATCACTTGTGTTTTTTTCTCCATGACCACAGGTGTCCTCTAATCTTTAACCGTTTTGTGTTTCAATTTAACCAAACCTAAACCATCTGTGAAGTCACTTATAACCATTTTAAATTACCTTTAACAGCTCAGATCAAAAAGCAACATATCTTGAAGTTGGTTTGGAGGATTTGTTGAGTTCATGGCACAAAACAGGAAGAAGCTGCTGTTTTCCATCTACAACCTAAATTTCAAAGAGTTAAGCAACCTGTCAGATGATGGATACAGAGAAACATTGAGTGAAATAATAACTTCATACTCGAGGTCTTCACGGGTCCATTTGGTTCTGAAGAAACAAGACCCGACCCGGCACCGAGTTGGGTTTCTGCTCTGTCTAATCGCGTTGGGTCAGGCGTCATTTTACTGCTGCTGGTCTTGTAACTGACTGTATATCAATATATCCAATACCGGGGGGATCTGAATGGATCCGAGTGGATCTGAGCGTCCGCTGTATCAGGTGTTATTGAGGTGAGAGGAAAATTAGACCTGTGAACTTGTGTTACGCAAATTCTCTGCTGCTGGTGAAGAATGAAATAGAGACTTCTGTGGGCCGACAATGTTTTTATTTTCAAAGAAAATGAAGAAAGACCCCAAGCATGCGTAGAACTAAGCATTTATACCTGAGGAAACACCCCCTACCCAAGGGTGGTTTTTCACACCCTTTTGTCTACCGTGGATATCGGTGCCGACTCCCTACGGTGTGTTCCACACGCGAAGCTGAGTAAAATATGATCAACGGTGTCAAGCTTTGTGATTCGATCAACAAGAATAACAACTTAAATGTTCATTTTGCACTTTGGTTCATTCAGTGTAAGTGATGTGAAGTGGCCTAAATTCTGTGAAGGCTAAAAAAATATTATTATAAGCAAAGTAATCTCGCAGTTGATCTAGGAAACTGTATTGAGTAGTGGGTATTAGCCCCTTAAAAGGTTTAGGCAGAAGAGGATAATGTGCCCAGGTTACTGGTTTTATATGGTTTTAGATGGTTTTAAATTTAAAAAAACATTCTTCACTTCATATTTTTTTTATTGCTTAATCAAGTAGTTTAAAAAATGTTAAAGGAAAGGAAAAATGAATGAAAATGATTAAAGGAGTGGAAAAGAACAAATGAAATAAAAATTGAGTGCTTCAGTCTTCGATTTGGTCACTTCAGTTTTGTCAGTGTTTAGTCTGACTGGAACAATCACTGTTTTAAGTGGCCTTCTCTGCTGGGTAAGTTCACCCTTGTCCTCCATCCAGACTCCCCTTCCTTCTCTTTCCTGGGGAGGTTTTGTCAGAGCCTGAAGCCTCTTCATCGTCCCTTTTCCTCTTCTTTAGTGGATCGGACTGGGTCCCTTCTGGGAAGTTGAGTAGTTCTAAAAAAAGGGCGTTTGTTTGGTCACCAAGATAATACTGGTAAACTATCTCATCATACATGATACATGATTGTGATTTATTCCCATCAAATACCTCCCTATGTCAAATCTTAATGAGCAATTCTGGGAATGGGTCAAATTTTTTTTTTCCATTAAGAGCCATCATGACATTTTATCATACAACAGATGAGACGATAGTTGATTGAAAATAAATTGATCACAAGTGCCATAGGTGAACTTACTTTTGACACTGGCCTCAAGTTGTTTGTTGAGGTTCATGCTTCTCTTCTTCTTTGCAGGGGAGTCGTCATCTGAGGTTATGCACAGATCAGCATCATCCCTCTTTCTTTTTTGCAGCGATGTGTTTGCTGCGCTCATTTTCCCAGTTGTCCTTTTGAGCGTGGCTGCCAGGCATTCGCTCCTCCTTTTCCTTGCTCGGGAGGTCCCTGGGCTTTGATGTCAATCAAAAAATAAATGTTTAAATTTCTTGGATCTTAAAGCAGTAGTTTCACATTTTTTGCTTTTCTTGCCGAGAGTAAGATTTTAAGATCGATACCACTCTCATGTCTGTGCATTAACTGTGGATCTCTGAATGTTGACTAGCCTTCGTCAGCTCTAGCTCCATAGTTAATGAGAGCGGTATCATTTTTCTCATTGAACTCTCGGCAACAAAACCAAATGGGAATATGTACTCAAATGTTGAACTGTTCTTCTTCAATATTGAATAATCGATACAGGGAGATATTTCAAACACCTACCTGTTGCCACACTCTGGATCGTCATCAGCCTTCCTTTTTCTTTTTTTTGCTGCACCGTTTTCCCCGCTGACGGTGGTGCACTGGAGGAAGGGATGCTCCTTCTGGTTCAGCCCAGCAGAGTTGTCCTCGTTGGGAACACTGTCAGCCGAGCTCAGACACTGACAGATGCTCATCAGCTCAACACTTGATTTCACGCTGCAAAAAAACCAACTGATGAGCCAAAGCACTTCATCTATATCTATATCTATATCTATATCTATATCCATTAGCACAGAGATACACACAGCACTTGAACACACACTTACTGGGGGCTGTTGTCGAATGTACCGACAATGTGGCTCATCGTTATAAATGGATGCTGAAGAATTTGGTTCGGTGTAATTCTTTCAGTCGCATCCACCGTCAACATCCGTGTTAGCAGGTTGACAAAACTTGCCCGGTCACATTCATCAGCACCAGCATCTTCTCCTGAGAGCTTATGAGGCGCCTTGTACAGGATCAGAGGGAAACAAAAGAATAAGAAAATCTGAACATTTTTCTTATATGTGCTCATATTTGAGTTATAAAACCAAAAGAGATCTTCTACCGTCATGAGATCATCCAGGCTGGTAACGGTGCGCGGGGCGAAAGTTAAATTTCTCGCTTCAAGTGTTGACTAAAAAAAAGAAAGTGTTTCAGTTAGCTATTTGCTCCAAATGCAGTGAATGGCACTGGGGAAAGACACATAAATTTGGACAGCTATAAACACAGCTAAATGACGGCCAAATAATCTTACCTTAAATCTCCACGTGTGAGGTTCCACCTTTGAATATTTTGCTTTGAAAAACTGTTGCGTATACAGTCCAGCATTCAGCAAAAGGTCTGGTGGATATCCAACCGTGTAAACGATATGTCTCATCTGTGAGCAAAAGACAAATGTTGAAGCATACTGATCTTTGGTGATCAGGCAATATGTGTGAATTTGCACTTTTATCAATCAAACATACAGATAAAGTGTCTCTGGCTTGACTCATTGTTTGTCTCAATAAAAGATCTTAATAAATTGCTAGAAATCAAGCACTGGAATATAGCTTATCGCTCACTATTCTAACCCAATGTGCAGTTTAAAAAAAAAAAGGATATATACATAGACACTATGGCTGAAATTGACATGTTTGTTGTGTTTATGTGTGACACTGTGTAATGCTGACCATGTCATATTCATCATTGCCAGGGAAAAGTGGAACGCCCAGGAGCATTTCAGCAGCAATGCAGCCCAGAGACCATACATCAATAGCCTCGTCGAAGGGAGCTCCCAGCAGGATCTCTGGAGACCTTAGAAGAAGAGAAACACCAACATATTACCAAGGTTAAGAAGACTAACTAAGAAGTAGACAAGTAAACTCCTGCTTACTGTCAACATTTTACTGTCAGTTTCTTCAATTACAATGGCTTGGTGAAACATACGCCTGAATAAAAACCTGAGATGCCAGAGTACAGGACTTGTTTAATGTGATAGCCTTTCTGACACAGCTGTCCCAGATATACAGATGTGCTGTCAGTTACTTACCTGTACCATTGGGTCTGAAGAGTCACGCCTGTCTGTGCCTCGAAATCAGTAAGAGCTAAGCCAAAGTCGATGACTTTCACTCTCAGTGGCTGCCTTAAATGGTCCACCATCATGATATTTTCGGGCTTTAAATCTGCATGAACGATCCTTGCGCCCACAGAAACTCGAAGGCTGCAGCCAGCTGAAATCACGAATAACAGCTACAATCAACTGTACTGCGGTGTTAATTACGACAACAAAACCTAAGACAACACGTGTCCATCCATGCATGTTTTTCCACAATGATAATGCAGCGATAAGAAATACAAAATGTGTATTTTTTTACACACCTACAACAAAATATACTACACTTTTTGTCATACATTTCCACACTTGTGCATTAAATGATATGAACAGTTAAAACCCCTATTTCCCACAGATAGTTTTGAGATAGACCAACATGTGAAGCCTCAGTGATAGTACACACTAAAGATGATGACTGGAAGAACTGAAGATGTGCATTTATCCACCACTATCTACCATCTCTAGTCTTTAGGGAGATTTCTTGTCTTAACATAGTAAAAAATCTTTCATCATTTGTTATTTTACAAAACAAAAAATGTTTATTTTATCGCCACTTGCAGTTTAAGAAGACAGATGTATTTTGATGGAAGTTGCAACGGGGATTTTGAAAAAAAATGTAATACATGCACTTTAGAGATCAAATACACCCTTCACCCTACAATGCAATTTGTGTACCAAGTGCAGTATCACAAAAACAAACCTGTTGCATAATGGGGCGGATCTCCTTCAACGCAAGAGACTGATGCTGGCTCCTATGCAGGAATTCAAGCAGGTTTATGTCCAGTTTCTCAAACTCAAGACAGTAATGTCCCTTGTAGGTGAAGGAGTCGTTCCATCTGATGATGTTAAACTTGTCTGAGTCGAGCTCTTTCATCTTTTTAAGGATAGCCTCCTGGGATCATAGGAGATGTTAGAGAGAGATTTGACGTAAATGCAATGTGTTTTTGAAGAATTATTCAAGTCCGATGTTGATAGACAGAATTTGTGTTGCACCTCTTCCTTTGCTTCCTCAATGCAGCTCTTGCTTTGGAAGATTTTTAAAGCCACCGTTTCATTGGTGGATAACTTCCTGCATTGGGTGACCAGTCCATAGACGCCACTCCCCAGGAGTTCCTGCACCTCGTAATTTGAAGAGGCGGAGGAAATCAGGTCTCCTATGACGACCTCAAGGCCCGGGTTTTCAGCCATGGCGAAAGATGAAATCTTCTGTTGATTTCTCACACCTGAGAGGAGAGTAAAAAAGAAGGAATTTAGACACACAAAGCCACGTCTCATCTCACAGAGCCTGACAGCCAGTACCCATGTACATAGCAAAAAAGTTTACAGGCAGGGAGGCCATTCATCAAGCTCTGTCAGGATCAACCAATCATCTGTCATCTTAATCTTAAAAATCCACCAAAAACACTAAAACTAAAGCTTCAACCACATAAATCTACATTGCAGACCTATAAATATTGCTCACTTCTACTGCTACTGTTACTCCTTAAATATATCTACATATTTATTGTAATCGTTAATCAAAAATGAACCCACACCGTAAACTATGTAAAAACACATAATAAAACTAATACTAACGAACATGAAAACATCCTTTACTCCTCCCACCAATCTGATACGGGCCTGCTCTTGATGAATTCATGATCCCATCCCTGCTCAAATAATTTTGCGTCGTGTTACTAATACACTGTATCTGCTTATCTATTTATGTCTGTTTTCACCGTTAGGTCTGAAAAACAATCTGCCGTTCTCACCTGCACTAGTTGTCGCCCAAGTGGAATTAAATACTGGGTTGACAAAATGTGATTTTATATCTACATTGCAATCAAATGCTCTTGAAAGCTTGAACAAGTGTCATGTGGAAAATGTAATCAACATACCAGAAGGTCACTCCAAGTCACGCGATGTCAGCGATGTTTTGTGTCGAATGTCAGTGAATAACAACTGCGACTAGGCGAAATGGTTGAAGGTTTTCTTCAAGTTAATGCGCCGACAAACAAAGTTGAACTGACTGAAATGATGAAGCTTAATGCTGATCATACTTCTGTCACTGAGACAACATTCTGTTCCATCATTATGTCATCATCATCAAAGCTGGTTCTCACGGCAACCTGTGCTGAAAAGGTTCCTAACATTCAACTGGAAGAAAACGGCCAGGGAAAATCTCCCTTCATGTGTCCACAACGTTTAAGGATGCAGCCGTTCTGTCTTTGCACACCATCATGATTTCACATAAATTTAGCCTGTTATCAGTGTCTAACAAAACTGATTTTCAGCCAGGCTGGAAAGTCTGCTAAGCAATGTGCGTTTTCTCTCTTCATACGGTGCATGCTGCAGTTCTGACATGTACAGTGTATACACTCACCTGCCAGTTTATTAGGTACACCTAGCTAAACCTAACCAAGTCTAATACGACAGTACTGCAATAAATGCGACATTCATGAACTTTGTAATGTTCAGTTTCTGAAGAGACTGACCTTTATGATCAGATTTGTAGTTTGTGCTGCTGTTGAACTGTATTTCATTATACTATTATTGAGTCCACCCCATTGATATCAGTGAGGGCAGGGTAACTGAAACAGCGCTCTGTATAATGGAAACACAGCTCAACAGGACCACAAACCACATCCTCCACAATGATCACTCAGTTCAACTACAGACCATCTTGCGATGGGATCATACCGGCCACGATGCCCGTCAACATGTTGAAGTTCAGACCCATGAGTGCTCAGTGGTCATTAGTACATTATTACACGAGTAGCCGGTACTCATGGGTCGGACCACACCCATCTTCAGACTCCGCCTTCATTGTGTTCGCAGCCACACACCTGTAAAGTTTCATGACTGAATCTCGCACGGTTGTGAGGCAATCACAGTGACAACATCTGTTCAGACAGATACCTGCCAAAGTACTCAAAACCGCCTCTGTAGTTTTTCCCACTTTAATAGGTGTTTCCAGGACCACATTTAGCCATGATGACCGAACAGACAAACTCACAAGGTGAATACGATATCAGCAACGCTCCCTGCTTTACATTCAGTGTCACTGGGTCAGATATGGCAGAAAAACCGATGCTTTATGGAGATCGTCTTCCACAGAAAAACGACAGCACTGGTTTGTTAAATGCCTAAAATGATCTATGTTCATATTTAGCTGGCAAGGATCTCTTGTGTCGGTGTGTATTACAAGTGTTGTCTCTCAGAAGCAAAGGGAGAAGAAGTGTCACATCATTATAATGCTTCAAAACATGTTGGAGAGGATGTGAGGTGGATGGTCGGACATACAACGTGTTTGACTTTGACATGGGAGGCTTCTGTTTGTATCCCGTTTCCTGTTGTCAGCATCACTTGTGTTTTTTTCTCCATGACCACAGGTGTCCTCTAATCTTTAACCGTTTTGTGTTTCAACTTAACCAAACCAAAACCATCTGTGAAGTCACTTATAACCATTTTAAATGACCTTTAACAGCTCAGATCAAAAAGCAACATATCTTGAAGTTGGTTTGGAGGATTTGTTGAGTTCATGGCACAAAACAGGAAGAAGCTGCTGTTTTCCATCTACAACCTAAATTTCAAAGAGTTAAGCAACCTGTCAGATGATGGAGGCAGAGAAACATTGAGTGAAATAATAACTTCATAGAGGAGGTCTTCACGGGTTCATTTGGTTCTGAAGAAACAAGACCTGACCCGGCACCGAGTTGGGTTGGGTTGGGTCCAAATTCTATTCAGTCTTATTGGGTTGGGACAAGTCATTTTTTTTTTTGGTCTTGGGACTGTGTGGGAAAGGAAAATTAGACCTGTGAACTTGACAGCTCACTGGACCTTTGTTCTGACGAGGGAACTGAAGCTGAGCTTATTTTAGAAAAATCAGCAGCCTACAAGATTTATACTATTAAATGACAGGTTTTTTTTGGAATTTGTTTTACAGATATTAAAGAGTTTAAAATATTGTCTTTTGTCTATTTATGGCCCAGTTGGCTACAGAATGTTTTATTGTTGGTGCAGGAGGTGGAAATAGGACTTTACAATATTTACATACATTTGTCTTTGAAGAGAATTATTCAGGTTTCTGTGACCGTTTATTCATTCTTAGGCCATTATTATTATTGTTATCATTATAATCATTATTATATTGCTGCTCTTTATTTCCACTGTGGTTACTTGTTTACTGATTGACTTTATTGATAGATCATCATGTTGCTGCACACAAAACACTGGACTTTAAGATGAGACTGCTGTTGTTCCTTTTAACAGTAAAAACAATCTTTCTATGACCTTAACCACAGGTTTATTATGGTAACCATGACAAAGTACTTATTTTAACCCAAACCATGATCTTTCCCTGAACTTAACCAAGTTGTTTTTCTACCTAAACCTAGCCAGACCTTTACCACAGCATTGTCACAACATAAAAGGGTTAGTTATGTATTTGTCAACATTGATTTGGAAACAGTTATGTAAAGCTGAGTAAAATATGATCGACAGTGTCAAGCTTTGTGCTTCAATCAACAAGAATCTACAACCTAAATTTCAAAGAGTTAAGCAACCTGTCAGATGATGGAGGCAGAGAAACATTGAGTGAAATAATAACTTCATAGTGGAGGTCTTCACGGGTCCATTTGGTTCTGAAGAAACAAGACCTGACCCGGCACCGAGTTGGGTTGGGTTGGGTCCAAATTCTATTCAGTCTTATTGGGTTGGGACAAGTCATTTTACTGCCGCTGGTCTTGGGACTGTGTGGGAAAGGAAAATTAGACCTGTGAACTTGACAGCTCACTGGACCTTTGTTCTGACGAGGGAACTGAAGCTGAGCTTATTTTTGGAAAATCAGCAGCCTACAAGATTTATACTATTAAATGACAGGTTTTTTTTGGAATTTGTTTTACAGATATTAAAGAGTTTAAAATATTGTCTTTTGTTTATTTATGGCCCAGTTGGCTACAGAATGTTTTATTGTTGGTGCAGGAGGTGGAAATAGGACTTTACAATATTTACATACATTTGTCTTTGAAGAGAATTATTCAGGTTTCTGTGACCGTTTATTCATTCTTAGGCCATTATTATTATTGTTATCATTATAATCATTATTATATTGCTGCTCTTTATTTCCACTGTGGTTACTTGTTTACTGATTGACTTTATTGATAGATCATCATGTTGCTGCACACAAAACACTGGACTTTAAGATGAGACTGCTGTTGTTCCTTTTAACAGTAAAAACAATCTTTCTATGACCTTAACCACAGGTTTATTATGGTAACCATGACAAAGTACTTATTTTAACCCAAACCATGATCTTTCCCTGAACTTAACCAAGTTGTTTTTCTACCTAAACCTAGCCAGACCTTTACCACAGCATTGTCACAACATAAAAGGGTTAGTTATGTATTTGTCAACATTGATTTGGAAACAGTTATGTAAAGCTGAGTAAAATATGATCGACAGTGTCAAGCTTTGTGCTTCAATCAACAAGAATCTACAACCTAAATTTCAAAGAGTTAAGCAACCTGTCAGATGATGGAGGCAGAGAAACATTGAGTGAAATAATAACTTCATAGTGGAGGTCTTCACGGGTCCATTTGGTTCTGAAGAAACAAGACCCGACCCGGCACCGAGTTGGGTTTCTGCTCTGTCTAATCGCGTTGGGTCAGGCGTCATTTTACTGCTGCTGGTCTTGTAACTGACTGTATATCAATATATCCAATACCGGGGGGATCTGAATGGATCCGAGTGGATCTGAGCGTCCGCGGTATCAGGTGTTATTGAGGTGAGAGGAAAATTAGACCTGTGAACTTGTGTTACGCAAATTCTCTGCTGCTGGTGAAGAATGAAATAGAGACTTCTGTGGGCCGACAATGTTTTTATTTTCAAAGAAAATGAAGAAAGACCCCAAGCATGCGTAGAACTAAGCATTTATACCTGAGGAAACACCCCCTACCCAAGGGTGGTTTTTCACACCCTTTTGTCTACCGTGGATATCGGTGCCGACTCCCTACGGTGTGTTCCACACGCGAAGCTGAGTAAAATATGATCAACGGTGTCAAGCTTTGTGATTCGATCAACAAGAATAACAACTTAAATGTTCATTTTGCACTTTGGTTCATTCAGTGTAAGTGATGTGAAGTGGCCTAAATTCTGTGAAGGCTAAAAAAATATTATTATAAGCAAAGTAATCTCGCAGTTGATCTAGGAAACTGTATTGAGTAGTGGGTATTAGCCCCTTAAAAGGTTTAGGCAGAAGAGGATAATGTGCCCAGGTTACTGGTTTTATATGGTTTTAGATGGTTTTAAATTTAAAAAAAAACATTCTTCACTTCATATTTTTTTTATTGCTTAATCAAGTAGTTTAAAAAATGTTAAAGGAAAGGAAAAATGAATGAAAATGATTAAAGGAGTGGAAAAGAACAAATGAAATAAAAATTGAGTGCTTCAGTCTTCGATTTGGTCACTTCAGTTTTGTCAGTGTTTAGTCTGACTGGAACAATCACTGTTTTAAGTGGCCTTCTCTGCTGGGTAAGTTCACCCTTGTCCTCCATCCAGACTCCCCTTCCTTCTCTTTCCTGGGGAGGTTTTGTCAGAGCCTGAAGCCTCTTCATCGTCCCTTTTCCTCTTCTTTAGTGGATCGGACTGGGTCCCTTCTGGGAAGTTGAGTAGTTCTAAAAAAAGGGCGTTTGTTTGGTCACCAAGATAATACTGGTAAACTATCTCATCATACATGATACATGATTGTGATTTATTCCCATCAAATACCTCCCTATGTCAAATCTTAATGAGCAATTCTGGGAATGGGTCAAATTTTTTTTTTCCATTAAGAGCCATCATGACATTTTATCATACAACAGATGAGACGATAGTTGATTGAAAATAAATTGATCACAAGTGCCATAGGTGAACTTACTTTTGACACTGGCCTCAAGTTGTTTGTTGAGGTTCATGCTTCTCTTCTTCTTTGCAGGGGAGTCGTCATCTGAGGTTATGCACAGATCAGCATCATCCCTCTTTCTTTTTTGCAGCGATGTGTTTGCTGCGCTCATTTTCCCAGTTGTCCTTTTGAGCGTGGCTGCCAGGCATTCGCTCCTCCTTTTCCTTGCTTGGGAGGTCCCTGGGCTTTGATGTCAATCAAAAAATAAATGTTTAAATTTCTTGGATCTTAAAGCAGTAGTTTCACATTTTTTGCTTTTCTTGCCGAGAGTAAGATTTTAAGATCGATACCACTCTCATGTCTGTGCATTAACTGTGGATCTCTGAATGTTGACTAGCCTTCGTCAGCTCTAGCTCCATAGTTAATGAGAGCGGTATCATTTTTCTCATTGAACTCTCGGCAACAAAACCAAATGGGAATATGTACTCAAATGTTGAACTGTTCTTCTTCAATATTGAATAATCGATACAGGGAGATATTTCAAACACCTACCTGTTGCCACACTCTGCATCGTCATCAGCCTTCCTTTTTCTTTTTTGCAGCGATGACTTTGCTGCGCTCATTTTCCCACTTGTCCTTTCGAGCGTGGCTGCCAGGCATTCGCTCCTCCTTTTCCTTGCTCGGGAGGTCCCTGGGCTTTGATGTCAATCAAAAAATAAATGTTTAAATTTCTTGGATCTTAAAGCAGTAGTTTCACATTTTTTGCTTTTCTTGCCGAGAGTAAGATTTTAAGATCGATACCACTCTCATGTCTGTGCATTAACTGTGGATCTCTGAATGTTGACTAGCCTTCGTCAGCTCTAGCTCCATAGTTAATGAGAGCGGTATCATTTTTCTCATTGAACTCTCGGCAACAAAACCAAATGGGAATATGTACTCAAATGTTGAACTGTTCTTCTTCAATATTGAATAATCAATACAGGGAGATATTTCAAACACCTACCTGTTGCCACACTCTGGATCGTCATCAGCCTTCCTTTTTCTTTTTTTTGCTGCACCGTTTTCCCCGCTGACGGTGGTGCACTGGAGGAAGGGATGCTCCTTCTGGTTCAGCCCAGCAGAGTTGTCCTCGTTGGGAACACTGTCAGCCGAGCTCAGACACTGACAGATGCTCATCAGCTCAACACTTGATTTCACGCTGCAAAAAAACCAACTGATGAGCCAAAGCACTTCATCTATATCTATATCTATATCTATATCTATATCCATTAGCACAGAGATACACACAGCACTTGAACACACACTTACTGGGGGCTGTTGTCGAATGTACCGACAATGTGGCTCATCGTTATAAATGGATGCTGAAGAATTTGGTTCGGTGTAATTCTTTCAGTCGCATCCACCGTCAACATCCGTGTTAGCAGGTTGACAAAACTTGCCCGGTCACATTCATCAGCACCAGCATCTTCTCCTGAGAGCTTATGAGGCGCCTTGTACAGGATCAGAGGGAAACAAAAGAATAAGAAAATCTGAACATTTTTCTTATATGTGCTCATATTTGAGTTATAAAACCAAAAGAGATCTTCTACCGTCATGAGATCATCCAGGCTGGTAACGGTGCGCGGGGCGAAAGTTAAATTTCTCGCTTCAAGTGTTGACTAAAAAAAAGAAAGTGTTTCAGTTAGCTATTTGCTCCAAATGCAGTGAATGGCACTGGGGAAAGACACATAAATTTGGACAGCTATAAACACAGCTAAATGACGGCCAAATAATCTTACCTTAAATCTCCACGTGTGAGGTTCCACCTTTGAATATTTTGCTTTGAAAAACTGTTGCGTATACAGTCCAGCATTCAGCAAAAGGTCTGGTGGATATCCAACCGTGTAAACGATATGTCTCATCTGTGAGCAAAAGACAAATGTTGAAGCATACTGATCTTTGGTGATCAGGCAATATGTGTGAATTTGCACTTTTATCAATCAAACATACAGATAAAGTGTCTCTGGCTTGACTCATTGTTTGTCTCAATAAAAGATCTTAATAAATTGCTAGAAATCAAGCACTGGAATATAGCTTATCGCTCACTATTCTAACCCAATGTGCAGTTTAAAAAAAAAGGATATATACATAGACACTATGGCTGAAATTGACATGTTTGTTGTGTTTTATGTGTGACACTGTGTAATGCTGACCATGTCATATTCATCATTGCCAGGGAAAAGTGGAACGCCCAGGAGCATTTCAGCAGCAATGCAGCCCAGAGACCATACATCAATAGCCTCGTCGAAGGGAGCTCCCAGCAGGATCTCTGGAGACCTTAGAAGAAGAGAAACACCAACATATTACCAAGGTTAAGAAGACTAACTAAGAAGTAGACAAGTAAACTCCTGCTTACTGTCAACATTTTACTGTCAGTTTCTTCAATTACAATGGCTTGGTGAAACATACGCCTGAATAAAAACCTGAGATGCCAGAGTACAGGACTTGTTTAATGTGATAGCCTTTCTGACACAGCTGTCCCAGATATACAGATGTGCTGTCAGTTACTTACCTGTACCATTGGGTCTGAAGAGTCACGCCCGTCTGTGCCTCGAAATCAGTAAGAGCTAAGCCAAAGTCGATGACTTTCACTCTCAGTGGCTGCCTTAAATGGTCCACCATCATGATATTTTCGGGCTTTAAATCTGCATGAACGATCCTTGCGCTCCACAGAAACTCGAAGGCTGCAGCCAGCTGAAATCACGAATAACAGCTACAATCAACTGTACTGCGGTGTTAATTACGACAACAAAACCTAAGACAACACGTGTCCATCCATGCATGTTTTTCCACAATGATAATGCAGCGATAAGAAATACAAAATGTGTATTTTTTTACACACCTACAACAAAATATACTACACTTTTTGTCATACATTTCCACACTTGTGCATTAAATGATATGAACAGTTAAAACCCCTATTTCCCACAGATAGTTTTGAGATAGACCAACATGTGAAGCCTCAGTGATAGTACACACTAAAGATGATGACTGGAAGAACTGAAGATGTGCATTTATCCACCACTATCTACCATCTCTAGTCTTTAGGGAGATTTCTTGTCTTAACATAGTAAAAAATCTTTCATCATTTGTTATTTTACAAAACAAAAAATGTTTATTTTATCGCCACTTGCAGTTTAAGAAGACAGATGTATTTTGATGGAAGTTGCAACGGGGATTTTGAAAAAAAATGTAATACATGCACTTTAGAGATCAAATACACCCTTCACCCTACAATGCAATTTGTGTACCAAGTGCAGTATCACAAAAACAAACCTGTTGCATAATGGGGCGGATCTCCTTCAACGCAAGAGACTGATGCTGGCTCCTATGCAGGAATTCAAGCAGGTTTATGTCCAGTTTCTCAAACTCAAGACAGTAATGTCCCTTGTAGGTGAAGGAGTCGTTCCATCTGATGATGTTAAACTTGTCTGAGTCGAGCTCTTTCATCTTTTTAAGGATAGCCTCCTGGGATCATAGGAGATGTTAGAGAGAGATTTGACGTAAATGCAATGTGTTTTTGAAGAATTATTCAAGTCCGATGTTGATAGACAGAATTTGTGTTGCACCTCTCCCTTTGCTTCCTCAATGCAGCTCTTGCTTTGGAAGATTTTTAAAGCCACCGTTTCATTGGTGGATAACTTCCTGCATTGGGTGACCAGTCCATAGACGCCACTCCCCAGGAGTTCCTGCACCTCGTAATTTGAAGAGGCGGAGGAAATCAGGTCTCCTATGACGACCTCAAGGCCCGGGTTTTCAGCCATGGCGAAAGATGAAATCTTCTGTTGATTTCTCACACCTGAGAGGAGAGTAAAAAAGAAGGAATTTAGACACACAAAGCCACGTCTCATCTCACAGAGCCTGACAGCCAGTACCCATGTACATAGCAAAAAAGTTTACAGGCAGGGAGGCCATTCATCAAGCTCTGTCAGGATCAACCAATCATCTGTCATCTTAATCTTAAAAATCCACCAAAAACACTAAAACTAAAGCTTCAACCACATAAATCTACATTGCAGACCTATAAATATTGCTCACTTCTACTGCTACTGTTACTCCTTAAATATATCTACATATTTATTGTAATCGTTAATCAAAAATGAACCCACACCGTAAACTATGTAAAAACACATAATAAAACTAATACTAACGAACATGAAAACATCCTTTACTCCTCCCACCAATCTGATACGGGCCTGCTCTTGATGAATTCATGATCCCATCCCTGCTCAAATAATTTCGCGTCGTGTTACTAATACACTGTATCTGCTTATCTATTTATGTCTGTTTTCACCGTTAGGTCTGAAAAACAATCTGCCGTTCTCACCTGCACTAGTTGTCGCCCAAGTGGAATTAAATACTGGGTTGACAAAATGTGATTTTATATCTACATTGCAATCAAATGCTCTTGAAAGCTTGAACAAGTGTCATGTGGAAAATGTAATCAACATACCAGAAGGTCACTCCAAGTCACGCGATGTCAGCGATGTTTTGTGTCGAATGTCAGTGAATAACAACTGCGACTAGGCGAAATGGTTGAAGGTTTTCTTCAAGTTAATGCGCCGACAAACAAAGTTGAACTGACTGAAATGATGAAGCTTAATGCTGATCATACTTCTGTCACTGAGACAACATTCTGTTCCATCATTATGTCATCATCATCAAAGCTGGTTCTCACGGCAACCTGTGCTGAAAAGGTTCCTAACATTCAACTGGAAGAAAACGGCCAGGGAAAATCTCCCTTCATGTGTCCACAACGTTTAAGGATGCAGCCGTTCTGTCTTTGCACACCATCATGATTTCACATAAATTTAGCCTGTTATCAGTGTCTAACAAAACTGATTTTCAGCCAGGCTGGAAAGTCTGCTAAGCAATGTGCGTTTTCTCTCTTCATACGGTGCATGCTGCAGTTCTGACATGTACAGTGTATACACTCACCTGCCAGTTTATTAGGTACACCTAGCTAAACCTAACCAAGTCTAATACGACAGTACTGCAATAAATGCGACATTCATGAACTTTGTAATGTTCAGTTTCTGAAGAGACTGACCTTTATGATCAGATTTGTAGTTTGTGCTGCTGTTGAACTGTATTTCATTATACTATTATTGAGTCCACCCCATTGATATCAGTGAGGGCAGGGTAACTGAAACAGCGCTCTGTATAATGGAAACACAGCTCAACAGGACCACAAACCACATCCTCCACAATGATCACTCAGTTCAACTACAGACCATCTTGCGATGGGATCATACCGGCCACGATGCCCGTCAACATGTTGAAGTTCAGACCCATGAGTGCTCAGTGGTCATTAGTACATTATTACACGAGTAGCCGGTACTCATGGGTCGGACCACACCCATCTTCAGACTCCGCCTTCATTGTGTTCGCAGCCACACACCTGTAAAGTTTCATGACTGAATCTCGCACGGTTGTGAGGCAATCACAGTGACAACATCTGTTCAGACAGATACCTGCCAAAGTACTCAAAACCGCCTCTGTAGTTTTTCCCACTTTAATAGGTGTTTCCAGGACCACATTTAGCCATGATGACCGAACAGACAAACTCACAAGGTGAATACGATATCAGCAACGCTCCCTGCTTTACATTCAGTGTCACTGGGTCAGATATGGCAGAAAAACCGATGCTTTATGGAGATCGTCTTCCACAGAAAAACGACAGCACTGGTTTGTTAAATGCCTAAAATGATCTATGTTCATATTTAGCTGGCAAGGATCTCTTGTGTCGGTGTGTATTACAAGTGTTGTCTCTCAGAAGCAAAGGGAGAAGAAGTGTCACATCATTATAATGCTTCAAAACATGTTGGAGAGGATGTGAGGTGGATGGTCGGACATACAACGTGTTTGACTTTGACATGGGAGGCTTCTGTTTGTATCCCGTTTCCTGTTGTCAGCATCACTTGTGTTTTTTTCTCCATGACCACAGGTGTCCTCTAATCTTTAACCGTTTTGTGTTTCAACTTAACCAAACCAAAACCATCTGTGAAGTCACTTATAACCATTTTAAATGACCTTTAACAGCTCAGATCAAAAAGCAACATATCTTGAAGTTGGTTTGGAGGATTTGTTGAGTTCATGGCACAAAACAGGAAGAAGCTGCTGTTTTCCATCTACAACCTAAATTTCAAAGAGTTAAGCAACCTGTCAGATGATGGAGGCAGAGAAACATTGAGTGAAATAATAACTTCATAGAGGAGGTCTTCACGGGTTCATTTGGTTCTGAAGAAACAAGACCTGACCCGGCACCGAGTTGGGTTGGGTTGGGTCCAAATTCTATTCAGTCTTATTGGGTTGGGACAAGTCATTTTACTGCCGCTGGTCTTGGGACTGTGTGGGAAAGGAAAATTAGACCTGTGAACTTGACAGCTCACTGGACCTTTGTTCTGACGAGGGAACTGAAGCTGAGCTTATTTTAGAAAAATCAGCAGCCTACAAGATTTATACTATTAAATGACAGGTTTTTTTTGGAATTTGTTTTACAGATATTAAAGAGTTTAAAATATTGTCTTTTGTCTATTTATGGCCCAGTTGGCTACAGAATGTTTTATTGTTGGTGCAGGAGGTGGAAATAGGACTTTACAATATTTACATACATTTGTCTTTGAAGAGAATTATTCAGGTTTCTGTGACCGTTTATTCATTCTTAGGCCATTATTATTATTGTTATCATTATAATCATTATTATATTGCTGCTCTTTATTTCCACTGTGGTTACTTGTTTACTGATTGATTTTATTGATAGATCATCATGTTGCTGCACACAAAACACTGGACTTTAAGATGAGACTGCTGTTGTTCCTTTTAACAGTAAAAACAATCTTTCTATGACCTTAACCACAGGTTTATTATGGTAACCATGACAAAGTACTTATTTTAACCCAAACCATGATCTTTCCCTGAACTTAACCAAGTTGTTTTTCTACCTAAACCTAGCCAGACCTTTACCACAGCATTGTCACAACATAAAAGGGTTAGTTATGTATTTGTCAACATTGATTTGGAAACAGTTATGTAAAGCTGAGTAAAATATGATCGACAGTGTCAAGCTTTGTGATTCGATCAACAAGAATAACAACTTAAATGTTCATTTTGCACTTTGGTTCATTCAGTGTAAGTGATGTGAAGTGGCCTAAATTCTGTGAAGGCTAAAAAAATATTATTATAAGCAAAGTAATCTCGCAGTTGATCTAGGAAACTGTATTGAGTAGTGGGTATTAGCCCCTTAAAAGGTTTAGGCAGAAGAGGATAATGTGCCCAGGTTACTGGTTTTAGAGCAAATTTAAAAAAACATTCTTCACTTCATATTTTTTTTATTGCTTAATCAAGTAGTTTAAAAAATGTTAAAGGAAAGGAAAAATGAATGAAAATGATTAAAGGAGTGGAAAAGAACAAATGAAATAAAAATTGAGTGCTTCAGTCTTCGATTTGGTCACTTCAGTTTTGTCAGTGTTTAGTCTGACTGGAACAATCACTGTTTTAAGTGGCCTTCTCTGCTGGGTAAGTTCACCCTTGTCCTCCATCCAGACTCCCCTTCCTTCTCTTTCCTGGGGAGGTTTTGTCAGAGCCTGAAGCCTCTTCATCGTCCCTTTTCCTCTTCTTTAGTGGATCGGACTGGGTCCCTTCTGGGAAGTTGAGTAGTTCTAAAAAAAGGGCGTTTGTTTGGTCACCAAGATAATACTGGTAAACTATCTCATCATACATGATACATGATTGTGATTTATTCCCATCAAATACCTCCCTATGTCAAATCTTAATGAGCAATTCTGGGAATGGGTCAAATTTTTTTTTTCCATTAAGAGCCATCATGACATTTTATCATACAACAGATGAGACGATAGTTGATTGAAAATAAATTGATCACAAGTGCCATAGGTGAACTTACTTTTGACACTGGCCTCAAGTTGTTTGTTGAGGTTCATGCTTCTCTTCTTCTTTGCAGGGGAGTCGTCATCTGAGGTTATGCACAGATCAGCATCATCCCTCTTTCTTTTTTGCAGCGATGTGTTTGCTGCGCTCATTTTCCCAGTTGTCCTTTTGAGCGTGGCTGCCAGGCATTCGCTCCTCCTTTTCCTTGCTTGGGAGGTCCCTGGGCTTTGATGTCAATCAAAAAATAAATGTTTAAATTTCTTGGATCTTAAAGCAGTAGTTTCACATTTTTTGCTTTTCTTGCCGAGAGTAAGATTTTAAGATCGATACCACTCTCATGTCTGTGCATTAACTGTGGATCTCTGAATGTTGACTAGCCTTCGTCAGCTCTAGCTCCATAGTTAATGAGAGCGGTATCATTTTTCTCATTGAACTCTCAGCAACAAAACCAAATGGGAATATGTCCTCAAATGTTGAACTGTTCTTCTTCAATATTGAATAATCAATACAGGGAGATATTTCAAACACCTACCTGTTGCCACACTCTGCATCGTCATCAGCCTTCCTTTTTCTTTTTTGCAGCGATGACTTTGCTGCGCTCATTTTCCCACTTGTCCTTTCGAGCGTGGCTGCCAGGCATTCGCTCCTCCTTTTCCTTGCTCGGGAGGTCCCTGGGCTTTGATGTCAATCAAAAAATAAATGTTTAAATTTCTTGGATCTTAAAGCAGTAGTTTCACATTTTTTGCTTTTCTTGCCGAGTAAGATTTTAAGATCGATACCACTCTCATGTCTGTGCATTAACTGTGGATCTCTGAATGTTGACTAGCCTTCGTCAGCTCTAGCTCCATAGTTAATGAGAGCGGTATCATTTTTCTCATTGAACTCTCGGCAACAAAACCAAATGGGAATATGTACTCAAATGTTGAACTGTTCTTCTTCAATATTGAATAATCGATACAGGGAGATATTTCAAACACCTACCTGTTGCCACACTCTGGATCGTCATCAGCCTTCCTTTTTCTTTTTTTTGCTGCACCGTTTTCCCCGCTGACGGTGGTGCACTGGAGGAAGGGATGCTCCTTCTGGTTCAGCCCAGCAGAGTTGTCCTCGTTGGGAACACTGTCAGCCGAGCTCAGACACTGACAGATGCTCATCAGCTCAACACTTGATTTCACGCTGCAAAAAAACCAACTGATGAGCCAAAGCACTTCATCTATATCTATATCTATATCTATATCTATTAGCACAGAGATACACACAGCACTTGAACACACACTTACTGGGGGCTGTTGTCGAATGTACCGACAATGTGGCTCATCGTTATAAATGGATGCTGAAGAATTTGGTTCGGTGTAATTCTTTCAGTCGCATCCACCGTCAACATCCGTGTTAGCAGGTTGACAAAACTTGCCCGGTCACATTCATCAGCACCAGCATCTTCTCCTGAGAGCTTATGAGGCGCCTTGTACAGGATCAGAGGGAAACAAAAGAATAAGAAAATCTGAACATTTTTCTTATATGTGCTCATATTTGAGTTATAAAACCAAAAGAGATCTTCTACCGTCATGAGATCATCCAGGCTGGTAACGGTGCGCGGGGCGAAAGTTAAATTTCTCGCTTCAAGTGTTGACTAAAAAAAAGAAAGTGTTTCAGTTAGCTATTTGCTCCAAATGCAGTGAATGGCACTGGGGAAAGACACATAAATTTGGACAGCTATAAACACAGCTAAATGACGGCCAAATAATCTTACCTTAAATCTCCACGTGTGAGGTTCCACCTTTGAATATTTTGCTTTGAAAAACTGTTGCGTATACAGTCCAGCATTCAGCAAAAGGTCTGGTGGATATCCAACCGTGTAAACGATATGTCTCATCTGTGAGCAAAAGACAAATGTTGAAGCATACTGATCTTTGGTGATCAGGCAATATGTGTGAATTTGCACTTTTATCAATCAAACATACAGATAAAGTGTCTCTGGCTTGACTCATTGTTTGTCTCAATAAAAGATCTTAATAAATTGCTAGAAATCAAGCACTGGAATATAGCTTATCGCTCACTATTCTAACCCAATGTGCAGTTTAAAAAAAAAAAGGATATATACATAGACACTATGGCTGAAATTGACATGTTTGTTGTGTTTTATGTGTGACACTGTGTAATGCTGACCATGTCATATTCATCATTGCCAGGGAAAAGTGGAACGCCCAGGAGCATTTCAGCAGCAATGCAGCCCAGAGACCATACATCAATAGCCTCGTCGAAGGGAGCTCCCAGCAGGATCTCTGGAGACCTTAGAAGAAGAGAAACACCAACATATTACCAAGGTTAAGAAGACTAACTAAGAAGTAGACAAGTAAACTCCTGCTTACTGTCAACATTTTACTGTCAGTTTCTTCAATTACAATGGCTTGGTGAAACATACGCCTGAATAAAAACCTGAGATGCCAGAGTACAGGACTTGTTTAATGTGATAGCCTTTCTGACACAGCTGTCCCAGATATACAGATGTGCTGTCAGTTACTTACCTGTACCATTGGGTCTGAAGAGTCACGCCCGTCTGTGCCTCGAAATCAGTAAGAGCTAAGCCAAAGTCGATGACTTTCACTCTCAGTGGCTGCCTTAAATGGTCCACCATCATGATATTTTCGGGCTTTAAATCTGCATGAACGATCCTTGCGCCCACAGAAACTCAAGGCTGCAGCCAGCTGAAATCACGAATAACAGCTACAATCAACTGTACTGCGGTGTTAATTACGACAACAAAACCTAAGACAACACGTGTCCATCCATGCATGTTTTTCCACAATGATAATGCAGCGATAAGAAATACAAAATGTGTATTTTTTTACACACCTACAACAAAATATACTACACTTTTTGTCATACATTTCCACACTTGTGCATTAAATGATATGAACAGTTAAAACCCCTATTTCCCACAGATAGTTTTGAGATAGACCAACATGTGAAGCCTCAGTGATAGTACACACTAAAGATGATGACTGGAAGAACTGAAGATGTGCATTTATCCACCACTATCTACCATCTCTAGTCTTTAGGGAGATTTCTTGTCTTAACATAGTAAAAAATCTTTCATCATTTGTTATTTTACAAAACAAAAAATGTTTATTTTATCGCCACTTGCAGTTTAAGAAGACAGATGTATTTTGATGGAAGTTGCAACGGGGATTTTGAAAAAAAATGTAATACATGCACTTTAGAGATCAAATACACCCTTCACCCTACAATGCAATTTGTGTACCAAGTGCAGTATCACAAAAACAAACCTGTTGCATAATGGGGCGGATCTCCTTCAACGCAAGAGACTGATGCTGGCTCCTATGCAGGAATTCAAGCAGGTTTATGTCCAGTTTCTCAAACTCAAGACAGTAATGTCCCTTGTAGGTGAAGGAGTCGTTCCATCTGATGATGTTAAACTTGTCTGAGTCGAGCTCTTTCATCTTTTTAAGGATAGCCTCCTGGGATCATAGGAGATGTTAGAGAGAGATTTGACGTAAATGCAATGTGTTTTTGAAGAATTATTCAAGTCCGATGTTGATAGACAGAATTTGTGTTGCACCTCTTCCTTTGCTTCCTCAATGCAGCTCTTGCTTTGGAAGATTTTTAAAGCCACCGTTTCATTGGTGGATAACTTCCTGCATTGGGTGACCAGTCCATAGACGCCACTCCCCAGGAGTTCCTGCACCTCGTAATTTGAAGAGGCGGAGGAAATCAGGTCTCCTATGACGACCTCAAGGCCCGGGTTTTCAGCCATGGCGAAAGATGAAATCTTCTGTTGATTTCTCACACCTGAGAGGAGAGTAAAAAAGAAGGAATTTAGACACACAAAGCCACGTCTCATCTCACAGAGCCTGACAGCCAGTACCCATGTACATAGCAAAAAAGTTTACAGGCATGGAGGCCATTCATCAAGCTCTGTCAGGATCAACCAATCATCTGTCATCTTAATCTTAAAAATCCACCAAAAACACTAAAACTAAAGCTTCAACCACATAAATCTACATTGCAGACCTATAAATATTGCTCACTTCTACTGCTACTGTTACTCCTTAAATATATCTACATATTTATTGTAATCGTTAATCAAAAATGAACCCACACCGTAAACTATGTAAAAACACATAATAAAACTAATACTAACGAACATGAAAACATCCTTTACTCCTCCCACCAATCTGATACGGGCCTGCTCTTGATGAATTCATGATCCCATCCCTGCTCAAATAATTTCGCGTCGTGTTACTAATACACTGTATCTGCTTATCTATTTATGTCTGTTTTCACCGTTAGGTCTGAAAAACAATCTGCCGTTCTCACCTGCACTAGTTGTCGCCCAAGTGGAATTAAATACTGGGTTGACAAAATGTGATTTTATATCTACATTGCAATCAAATGCTCTTGAAAGCTTGAACAAGTGTCATGTGGAAAATGTAATCAACATACCAGAAGGTCACTCCAAGTCACGCGATGTCAGCGATGTTTTGTGTCGAATGTCAGTGAATAACAACTGCGACTAGGCGAAATGGTTGAAGGTTTTCTTCAAGTTAATGCGCCGACAAACAAAGTTGAACTGACTGAAATGATGAAGCTTAATGCTGATCATACTTCTGTCACTGAGACAACATTCTGTTCCATCATTATGTCATCATCATCAAAGCTGGTTCTCACGGCAACCTGTGCTGAAAAGGTTCCTAACATTCAACTGGAAGAAAACGGCCAGGGAAAATCTCCCTTCATGTGTCCACAACGTTTAAGGATGCAGCCGTTCTGTCTTTGCACACCATCATGATTTCACATAAATTTAGCCTGTTATCAGTGTCTAACAAAACTGATTTTCAGCCAGGCTGGAAAGTCTGCTAAGCAATGTGCGTTTTCTCTCTTCATACGGTGCATGCTGCAGTTCTGACATGTACAGTGTATACACTCACCTGCCAGTTTATTAGGTACACCTAGCTAAACCTAACCAAGTCTAATACGACAGTACTGCAATAAATGCGACATTCATGAACTTTGTAATGTTCAGTTTCTGAAGAGACTGACCTTTATGATCAGATTTGTAGTTTGTGCTGCTGTTGAACTGTATTTCATTATACTATTATTGAGTCCACCCCATTGATATCAGTGAGGGCAGGGTAACTGAAACAGCGCTCTGTATAATGGAAACACAGCTCAACAGGACCACAAACCACATCCTCCACAATGATCACTCAGTTCAACTACAGACCATCTTGCGATGGGATCATACCGGCCACGATGCCCGTCAACATGTTGAAGTTCAGACCCATGAGTGCTCAGTGGTCATTAGTACATTATTACACGAGTAGCCGGTACTCATGGGTCGGACCACACCCATCTTCAGACTCCGCCTTCATTGTGTTCGCAGCCACACACCTGTAAAGTTTCATGACTGAATCTCGCACGGTTGTGAGGCAATCACAGTGACAACATCTGTTCAGACAGATACCTGCCAAAGTACTCAAAACCGCCTCTGTAGTTTTTCCCACTTTAATAGGTGTTTCCAGGACCACATTTAGCCATGATGACCGAACAGACAAACTCACAAGGTGAATACGATATCAGCAACGCTCCCTGCTTTACATTCAGTGTCACTGGGTCAGATATGGCAGAAAAACCGATGCTTTATGGAGATCGTCTTCCACAGAAAAACGACAGCACTGGTTTGTTAAATGCCTAAAATGATCTATGTTCATATTTAGCTGGCAAGGATCTCTTGTGTCGGTGTGTATTACAAGTGTTGTCTCTCAGAAGCAAAGGGAGAAGAAGTGTCACATCATTATAATGCTTCAAAACATGTTGGAGAGGATGTGAGGTGGATGGTCGGACATACAACGTGTTTGACTTTGACATGGGAGGCTTCTGTTTGTATCCCGTTTCCTGTTGTCAGCATCACTTGTGTTTTTTTCTCCATGACCACAGGTGTCCTCTAATCTTTAACCGTTTTGTGTTTCAACTTAACCAAACCAAAACCATCTGTGAAGTCACTTATAACCATTTTAAATGACCTTTAACAGCTCAGATCAAAAAGCAACATATCTTGAAGTTGGTTTGGAGGATTTGTTGAGTTCATGGCACAAAACAGGAAGAAGCTGCTGTTTTCCATCTACAACCTAAATTTCAAAGAGTTAAGCAACCTGTCAGATGATGGAGGCAGAGAAACATTGAGTGAAATAATAACTTCATAGAGGAGGTCTTCACGGGTTCATTTGGTTCTGAAGAAACAAGACCTGACCCGGCACCGAGTTGGGTTGGGTTGGGTCCAAATTCTATTCAGTCTTATTGGGTTGGGACAAGTCATTTTACTGCCGCTGGTCTTGGGACTGTGTGGGAAAGGAAAATTAGACCTGTGAACTTGACAGCTCACTGGACCTTTGTTCTGACGAGGTAACTGAAGCTGAGCTTATTTTAGAAAAATCAGCAGCCTACAAGATTTATACTATTAAATGACAGGTTTTTTTTGGAATTTGTTTTACAGATATTAAAGAGTTTAAAATATTGTCTTTTGTCTATTTATGGCCCAGTTGGCTACAGAATGTTTTATTGTTGGTGCAGGAGGTGGAAATAGGACTTTACAATATTTACATACATTTGTCTTTGAAGAGAATTATTCAGGTTTCTGTGACCGTTTATTCATTCTTAGGCCATTATTATTATTGTTATCATTATAATCATTATTATATTGCTGCTCTTTATTTCCACTGTGGTTACTTGTTTACTGATTGACTTTATTGATAGATCATCATGTTGCTGCACACAAAACACTGGACTTTAAGATGAGACTGCTGTTGTTCCTTTTAACAGTAAAAACAATCTTTCTATGACCTTAACCACAGGTTTATTATGGTAACCATGACAAAGTACTTATTTTAACCCAAACCATGATCTTTCCCTGAACTTAACCAAGTTGTTTTTCTACCTAAACCTAGCCAGACCTTTACCACAGCATTGTCACAACATAAAAGGGTTAGTTATGTATTTGTCAACATTGATTTGGAAACAGTTATGTAAAGCTGAGTAAAATATGATCGACAGTGTCAAGCTTTGTGCTTCAATCAACAAGAATCTACAACCTA
Source organism: Xiphias gladius (assembly GCF_016859285.1). Lineage (NCBI taxonomy): Eukaryota > Metazoa > Chordata > Actinopteri > Istiophoriformes > Xiphiidae > Xiphias > Xiphias gladius. Next base: position 30,197 of record NW_024402559.1, read on the forward strand.
AATTTCAAAGAGTTAAGCAACCTGTCAGATGATGGAGGCAGAGAAACATTGAGTGAAATAATAACTTCATAGTGGAGGTCTTCACGGGTCCATTTGGTTCTGAAGAAACAAGACCCGACCCGGCACCGAGTTGGGTTGGGTTGGGTCCAAATTCTATTCAGTCTTATTGGGTTGGGACAAGTCATTTTACTGCCGCTGGTCTTGGGACTGTGTGGGAAAGGAAAATTAGACCTGTGAACTTGACAGCTCACTGGACCTTTGTTCTGACGAGGGAACTGAAGCTGAGCTTATTTTTGGAAAATCAGCAGCCTACAAGATTTATACTATTAAATGACAGGTTTTTTGGAATTTGTTTTACAGATATTAAAGAGTTTAAAATATTGTCTTTTGTTTATTTATGGCCCAGTTGGCTACAGAATGTTTTATTGTTGGTGCAGGAGGTGGAAATAGGACTTTACAATATTTACATACATTTGTCTTTGAAGAGAATTATTCAGGTTTCTGTGACCGTTTATTCATTCTTAGGCCATTATTATTATTGTTATCATTATAATCATTATTATATTGCTGCTCTTTATTTCCACTGTGGTTACTTGTTTACTGATTGACTTTATTGATAGATCATCATGTTGCTGCACACAAAACACTGGACTTTAAGATGAGACTGCTGTTGTTCCTTTTAACAGTAAAAACAATCTTTCTATGACCTTAACCACAGGTTTATTATGGTAACCATGACAAAGTACTTATTTTAACCCAAACCATGATCTTTCCCTGAACTTAACCAAGTTGTTTTTCTACCTAAACCTAGCCAGACCTTTACCACAGCATTGTCACAACATAAAAGGGTTAGTTATGTATTTGTCAACATTGATTTGGAAACAGTTATGTAAAGCTGAGTAAAATATGATCGACAGTGTCAAGCTTTGTGCTTCAATCAACAAGAATCTACAACCTAAATTTCAAAGAGTTAAGCAACCTGTCAGATGATGGAGGCAGAGAAACATTGAGTGAAATAATAACTTCATAGTGGAGGTCTTCACGGGTCCATTTGGTTCTGAAGAAACAAGACCTGACCCGGCACCGAGTTGGGTTGGGTTGGGTCCAAATTCTATTCAGTCTTATTGGGTTGGGACAAGTCTTTTTTTTTTTTGGTCTTGGGACTGTGTGGGAAAGGAAAATTAGACCTGTGAACTTGACAGCTCACTGGACCTTTGTTCTGACGAGGGAACTGAAGCTGAGCTTATTTTAGGAAAATCAGCAGCCTACAAGATTTATACTATTAAATGACAGGTTTTTTTTGGAATTTGTTTTACAGATATTAAAGAGTTTAAAATATTGTCTTTTGTCTATTTATGGCCCAGTTGGCTACAGAATGTTTTATTGTTGGTGCAGGAGGTGGAAATAGGACTTTACAATATTTACATACATTTGTCTTTGAAGAGAATTATTCAGGTTTCTGTGACCGTTTATTCATTCTTAGGCCATTATTATTATTGTTATCATTATAATCATTATTATATTGCTGCTCTTTATTTCCACTGTGGTTACTTGTTTACTGATTGATTTTATTGATAGATCATCATGTTGCTGCACACAAAACACTGGACTTTAAGATGAGACTGCTGTTGTTCCTTTTAACAGTAAAAACAATCTTTCTATGACCTTAACCACAGGTTTATTATGGTAACCATGACAAAGTACTTATTTTAACCCAAACCATGATCTTTCCCTGAACTTAACCAAGTTGTTTTTCTACCTAAACCTAGCCAGACCTTTACCACAGCATTGTCACAACATAAAA
>NW_024402560.1:0-2000 GCF_016859285.1 Xiphias gladius
AGTTTAGACTGACTTGGGGTGTTTGTTGAACATGACTGGCAGGAACTCGTCAACAGGCAGCATCCTTGCGAGCGGCTGTGCAGCCAGTAACTTTCTGGCTCCTTGCTGCGACAGCGCATAGCCGAGTGTCCAGTAGGAGTAGTCGGCCTCAACCAGGTTGTTTATACCTTCCACCGACTGCTCAGGCTTCTGCACCTGCATACGCTTACGTCCCACATAGCTGGAGAAGAGACAGAAAGAGTGTGTTGATTAGGCTTCACACAAGTTGGGATTGTTCCTGTGTTGATGGTTGGGTGGGTGCTATTACATGAGGTCCCAGTCCAGCTGGGCTTTGTCGATGTCATCCATTATGGCCTCTAGCCGTCGTTTAAACCTGGGCTCAAACCTCACGTCGTCCTCCAAAACAAGAACCTTCTGGAGGCCACGTTCTATCACCTGATAATCACAAAGAAAAGACAAAACATTCACTTTAACATTAGAGGTCAACGCCTGTGGTTTTGCGCTGTTCCTTATTTTGTCCCTCTTATTTCCATTATTATGCCTTCCACCAGTTATCTGACACACAGAGGGAGACGTGGAAGTTGTTTTGCAAAATTAATTGTGACATCCATGCCAGGCTAATTCCTGGCTAATCTTATCTTATTCTATCTCATTTCAGCTCGTCACGTGATAGCGCTCTGCTCATCTCGCCATATCTAATGTGCAGTAATGCTTTGTAAAATAATGACCAAAATATAGCCAGACGTCATCAGGCTCTTTTGCTCGCTTTAATTCTGATAATCAGAGACATATGGTACAATATACACTACTATATGTACTAGAATTAAGTAGGTTGAATGTGTTAAGTGTTTTCCATTGATAGAATATTTGCAGTTCTTTTTTTTTTTCTGAATCTGAGTTGATTAAAAGTCAGAGGCAGCTCTAGGATGGCAACCGTGGAGTTGGAGGGGACCCAGTATCCTGTTGATTCAGCGGCTTGGATCTGTGCTGTTACAGGATCCTCAAAGTTCAACCTGTTCAACCCTCCTTCCCATGTGTTACAACAGACGTCACTTCCCTCACCTGTGTCCATATAGAGTGATGGCTGAGGAAGCAACCGATCTCCCCTCTGGTCAGGACTCGACCGGAGTAAGGATCCTTGTAGCCCGGCATCATCTCTATTCCCAACGCCTGCAACTGGGATGTATTCAGAGCCCTAAGAGAGATTGAGAAGTGGCAGTAATGAGAAGAAGGTAGTGTTTCCTGTATTTACACACTTGTTATGCAGCTGAGTTGGTCATGAGCGTGAAACGCCTCACAGCAAATCACAGGAAAGTCAAACCCGGCAGGTTGCAAGAAGTAATACATGTTGCCAGACAAAATAAGGCTGGAAGAAGGATTAGGACATTCTCAACAGTGGATTAAAGTAAGCACTGAGGAGGGAAAGTAAGTCAAGCATATTGCTGCAAACACCAAATCTCTGTTTCAACAGGATGTTTGGATATAGATGTCAGAAAAACTAGCGACAGAAGAGGCAGAGGACTGTGCATTATCTCAGCTGACACTCAGGGAGCAGAGATAGAGTGCCTCTGGTGTTTTAGGTAGAAAAATGTCACTGTTATTGTTGTGGAAAATATACTCAACTTCAAAAGACTTTCGTCACTTCATTCAGCGCATGCAGAGTTGTGTGTTGTGACCTACTTGCCGTCCACTGCATCTGTCAGCGTTGCCTGTAGACCCAGTGAGGCCATTGTTTTCAGCATCCTGGTTCTTCTGTCCAGCCGGCGCTTCAGGTTGATCAGGAAAATCTAGAGATTCAAACGCAAAACACAGACAACTTAGTTTTGGAGAAAATATTTGCTTTTGCTCCAAAACCTGATTTTTATATTCCTAATTTTTTTTCAATATATTTTTTGCTTTCAGTCAGATGCAAAATGCAAAGAAATACAGGATATTAAAAAACAGAAGTTAAGGGCAGACAGCTATGAGGTGAGGGCAAGGGTGAAGGATGGAGCAGAGGA
>NW_024402561.1:0-2000 GCF_016859285.1 Xiphias gladius
ACCTGTGGGGTTATGCCGCACCAGAAGTTGGAGTAGAGAGAGCGAGACTCTAACATGGGAGTCACCAGGGTCAGGTTCTCAGCCATCATCAGGTTCAGCACACGAGGATTCGTCAACAGGTTGTCACTGTCTACAAACTAAAGAGGGGAAAGGGTCTGAGTGTACAAGTCAATCATCATGTAATGTAAATTCTAAAACTAAATTGGAGAGCTTGGTGGTTTAAATTAGGTTTTAAATAACCTAAATAAAGATTACCAAAAAAAAAAGCACTTTAATCAAGACAAGTGACATTTCCTAAAATTAGATAAATATTTTTGCAGTATGCCTCAGGTATGAGTGATAAAATCAAATTCAGATTAAAAAATCTCTCTCATTTTATTAATGACGCACTGATTTGCACTTAGTGCTTTAATTTAATGGGCCATAACATTAGGTAAAGCATGGACGTCACACTTCCATTAGGTGATTGGTTTCAGCTGTTTCACACATGCATCACAATCACTGGCTCCTTCAACAGGTGTGTGGTAATCAGCTGACATGTAACATCCAATTATATTCATGCAGGTGTAGAGCACAGCCATTACACTGTAACCTGAAACTTCTCGCAATTACTCTGCTGATACACTGGTGCCAACTGCCACGGTTCCCTTCACCACCCTTATCTCATCCTTATGTGCTATAATTTGGGTATAGCTGATTGAAGGTTTAATGTCCATGTCTGTGTTTTCAGGAAGGGAAACCATTTGTTATAAATGGTCAATTCCTTGACACGATTGCATATTCATAAATTAAATGAAATAAAAGTGTATCAATGCCTCACCAGTATGTAGTCAGCCCATCGTTCCCTGGCAGCCTTCAGCGCCGCCTGTCTCAGCTTCATCACATGGTTGAACCTGGAGGGAGGCCAGTGCTTTGGACCCCACTCATCTGTGTAGAACCTGATAAAAAAAATAAAAGTCACTTAACTGGTTCTTCACCATTCATATTAGAAAACACAAATTACGTGAGGTACCACAACAAATTAAGGGCAGAACAGAAGTCTGACTCTCACCTCGGCTCCTCCATGGGTCTCCACTCCACGTAGTGGTAAACGCGCTGGGCTCTCTTCAGCCATTCTCTCAACATAGCAGTGGTGTTGTCCACATTATGGTCTGTTGCCGCCCTGAAACACCAACACAAACAACAAAGGATGTCATTCAAATGAAGCAGACTACCTACCATGCATCCTGTAACAGAAAAGCCACAGTTACTATCCTTAAAACTACCACGCTGTTTGTTGAAACGCATCCACTACACACTCAAGAACAGAAACACTTAAACAGCTATTTTTGGGCAGAAACAAGCCTCATGGCTTGTCAGGACTGATTTCCGGGATGAGAATAATAAGACGATGTGAAACAGAGTCAAACATTGTGCAGAAAGTTACAAATTGTCCTTAACTTGATGTAATGTTAAAACAGACAGCCTCAGTCTTGCAAAGCTTCCTGACTGTCTAATTAACAGCACTGCTGGAGCACGGGCAAAGTCAGAAGAGTCACAGTGCAGGCAGACATTACTCTGAGGCACTCTGGGTAAAACAAATAACCAGGCAAGTACATCGAGCTCACACTAAGCCTCCTCTAGAGACTGGCTTTCACTTTTCTAGCAGTTGTTGGTGCTGGAGAAGAACGTCAGTCAAATAATCAAGTCAAGCTCATGCACAGAAGCTTCAAAAAAAGCAAAACTAACTCCGGCTACAGGTACATGTAGTGCATATTGATGCACTACATGAAAACAACTTGACACCAAAATATTACAAAGGTAGACTGACAACACACCAGCTTACACAGACACACACTCACTAATACCTGTAAGCAAATGATGTCAGTGTAAGATTTAGCACAGTCTCAGCGGCTTGTTTGTCTCTCCTGTGGTTTGCACTCTGCATCGCTGTTTCTTCACAGAGATTTCCACTTCAGCTCCAAGAGTTGACTCAGAGAAGACACTGTGGCTACTGTATG
>NW_024402562.1:0-3000 GCF_016859285.1 Xiphias gladius
ACTTGGGGACATAAGAAAAGGAAGCAAACCGGGTCAAAAAAAGGAAATGGGAGTTGCTTATAAACAGTAAATTTACAGAGGTACAGAAGTTGTTGATCTCCTGCTCCTCCAGGCAGATCTAGCACACTCATAACTCACTTCATCAAAGCCCATCTTGTCCTGCTGTGAGGGCGGAGAGTACAGGTGCTCAGAGGCCTCAATGTCGTGGTCAACTGTTGACAGAGAGAGGAAGTAGGCAAAGGGTAAAAACAAAAAAAACAGGATTAGAGAACGACTGAATTTCCCCTGGATTGTGGTGGTTTATTTCATTTACTTTATTTAAAATCTGAGCTGAGAGAAGCGCAGTAAAGGAGGCCAAAGGAGGACAGAAAAATGAGAGGGAGGTGGGGGTTGAATAAACAGAGAGAGGGGAGGAAGAGATGGGGAGACATTACATTGGAGGGGGATTATAGCGAAGAGGGCTGACAGGGGGCAATCAAGGAGGGTCGTGGAGGTCAAGAAGGAGAAGAAACAAATTTGAGAGGTGAAGTTATCAAGGAGCAGCATATTGTTAAGTCACAACAGCTGGAGAGTGTGTGTGTGTGTGTGTGTGTGTGTGTGTGTGTGTACTCACTCAAAGCCTCCGTGATGGTGTGTATGAAACTCTCACTTTCATCTTCAACATTTTGCTGTGCCTTGAGAGGGACAGGCAGGAAACCGTAGTGTTCTCTGTTACACACATACATCTGCACACCTGGGAACACACAAACACATGCACGCACACACATGTACACGTAGGGTTGTGTAAATACAACATCTTGACCCAAGCATTTTCAAATAAACATGCAAAATAGACCACCTGTGGGTACTCATACCTCGCGCCACATGTGTGAGCATCACACTGTAGCCTGCATGTTATGTGGAAGTAAATAAAAACACTCGCAACAGAAAAACTGCTCGATGACCCTCAAAGTGTTATTGTTTTTCATTCAGCTCAGCCAGTAAATGAACAAGTGTTCCTGTTAGGACAATGTGATACTCAGTGGCTGACTGGAGTATGGAACCCCGAAAGTGCCCAATAAATTATTAAATAAATAATAATAATAAATAAAAAAGACGTGAAATAAATAATCATGTGAATAAATTGTTTAAATATTTATAAATGAAGCAACAATCAATGAAACTGAAGAAAATATTAAAACTTAACTCATTATTACCTCCACTAAAGAGGTATGTTTTCACCCGTGTCTGTTTGTTGGTTTGTTTATTTATCTGTCAGCAGGATTGGGCAAAAAGTACAGAACCGATTTGCATCGAACCCGGTGGAGAAATGGAGAATGGGCCAAGGAAGAACCCATTAAATTCTGGGGCAGATGCAGATAATTTAGGTTGAATTTTAATTTTTTTCTCTGAAGTCTGGTGTATGTTGTTTGACATTGGCCTCGGTGGAGGTCTGCGCTCTCTGAGTGCCACTCTAGTTACGAAATGTTATTTTGTCATTCTTATTTTCAAAGTTATATTTAGTTTTTTTAAAAGGTATCATTTTCATTTCAATACAAACATTTTACTTTTAAAATGCCTTTTTTCAAGTGTTTAGCCAGTTAGCTCCTGTTAGCTAGAGCAAGAACAATGTCAAAGCTATTCACAATCAACCCACTAGAGGCTGCTGCTGTAAATATACATGGTACAATGTAAGAAATATCCATAATTTTTGTGTAAAATTTAAATTGGGCTCCATTTCATCACTTTATTATTCAATTTGATTGTGCTTCAACTGATGACATGTTTAAGTTATTGGAATTTTATTTTTTAATCAAACATTTGTACTTCTTATATTTCAGATTTTTTTTTTTTCACTTATGCATGATATGTGTTCAAATATGTTTGTTTATGGCAAGCCTATTTAACTTTTACTGAAAAGCAGCCACTGTGCATGCAGGTAACATTCACAGGATAATAGTGACTGTTAACAGTAGCAGAAGTAGAGAAAGTCAGTACAACAACATTGTACAAACATTTGCCAGCATTAGCTAATATTACTCACCATAAGCTACTAGTCTACCAGACCAAGCAACACTGGAGCAGAAACATCCTGAGTGTGTTGAATTGAACAATGGTGCATTTTTAATTGCTTATGAATTCAACTTTTCATTTGTAAGAAGAATGCATGATTCTCTCTTCTGTCATGAATGCTCTTCTGTCACAAAGTTAGATATTTTCACTTAAATGCTGCATGATTGCATGTACTGTAATGAATTGGCGTAAATACGGAAACAAATTTGTGAGATGGAAAAAACTCTGCCTGTGTGTTTCTATGAATGTCTGCTAGTGTTTGTGCAAATTCTTTTATGTGTTTACTGTTTACTGAGTTGGAAGACGTATGCCAGACACTCTTGTTGGAAGGATTAATGGTACTGTTTGTTCCCAGTGGATGATTACTTACATCACACACACACACACACACAAATCTACCAACACTGGTATTGTTGCACACTTACAAATGCCCACAAGCACAGTCAAGAAACACACACGAATCCATTTATCCCTGCGCTCCCTCATCTGCCTTAATCTGACACATGTGCATGAAACAGTATGCAATCAGCTACTAATGAATTAATTAAGTCACTGATGATTTTCACTTCATCAAAGTGAAGCTGTCAGGAGGCATTTCCATCCCTGCTACAAATCTGGTAGATTGTTGCAAGTTGAAGGTTTCAAACTGACCTGCTTGACGTGCTGAGAAAGCAAACACCATGATGTCATCAAATGCCCAGCTGTAATCTGGGTGAGGGGGGTAGAAGGCCAGGTCCCGGCTGGATTCACGACGCAGGTCTAATAGGAAGGTGCTGTGCACCATGGGAACAGGGAAGCAGCCGAGTCGCTTCCACTCCCTGATTGGATGGTAGTCGGGGGTTCTCTTATAGTAACCCTTACAGCGAGAAAGGTAGATGAATGACACCAGGTTGAAGTAATAAATCTAGCTGATGCATGGACAGATGGATAAATTAAAGTTTAAACTGT
>NW_024402563.1:0-1867 GCF_016859285.1 Xiphias gladius
ATGCTTCGAGGCTTGGTAAGTGACAAATATCCCGAATATGAACGTTTTCATTAGACAGCAAAATGTCACTATTGCGAATGTTTTTTGAGGAAAATTTTATGGGTTGTCGATGTTTTTTTTCGAAGTGAGTAGATGACGGGTTAGTACAATGAACACAGACAGTAAATAAGGACATTGTCCGGTAATTAGCAAGGTAGCACAAATAATGATATTGACAATAGTTAAGGACACGGGGAATGACTGGTGGTGTTTTAGGGGCTAATACAACTCGAAACAATGTGTGACTACCCCGGTAACCATATAATGTCGGATTTTTTAATGCAAACTAACAGTTCTTTATCTTTCCCCTGACGTGTCAGTGTCTATGCTTCCCCTCCCTGATCCTTGAATTTTCGACAGAGCCTCACAGAAACGGTTGAGTCATAACATGAATAAATATATTTACAAAGAATATAAAGTACTAAAACCGCAGTGCCTGCCTCATGACAGCTTTGGGTATGTAACTGTTTTAGCACGTCAGAGCTTTCTTTGACCTAATAACTAGCAGTTTTATAGGGATGTGCCGTATTGGGTATTAGTTTAGTTCACCCTAACCCTAGGGTTAGGGGGTTAGGGGTTAGGGTTAGGGTTAGGGGGTTAGGGGGTTAGGAAGAAGAAGGGGTTAGGGGTTAGGGGTTAGGGGTTAGGGGTTAGGTTAGGAAGAAGGGTTAGGGTTGAAGAAGAAGAAGAAGAAGTTAGGGTTAGGGGGTTAGGGTTAGGGGTTAGGGTTAGGCAGAGGGGTTAGGCTAGGGGTTAGGGGTTAGGGTTAGGGTTAGGGTTAGGGGTTAGGGGTTAGGGTTAGGGTTAGGGGTTAGGGGTTAGGGTTAGGTTAGGTTAGGTTAGGTTAGTTAGGGTTAGGGAAGAAGAAGTTAGGGGGTTAGGTTAGGTTAGGGTTAGGTTAGGGGTTAGGTTGAAGGTTAGGGTTAGGTTAGTTAGGTTAGGTTAGGTTGGGGTTAGGTTAGGTTAGGGTTAGGCTAGGTTAGGTTAGGCCAGGTTGAAGAAGTTAGGGCTAGGCCAGGTTAGGGGCTAGGGCCAGGTTAGGCCAGGCCAGGCTAGGGCTAGGCAGGGGTTAGGCCAGGTTAGGGGCCAGGGGCTAGGGGCTAGGCTAGGCTAGGGCAGGCTAGGGCTAGGGTTAGGGGTTAGGGGCTAGGGCTAGGGCAGGCTAGGGGTTAGGCTAGGCTAGGCTAGGCTAGGGCTAGGCTAGGCAAAGGGCTAGGGCTAGGGGTTAGGCTAGGGCTAGGCAAGAAGAAGCTAGGTTAGGCTAGGTTAGGGAAGAAGTTAGGCTAGGCTAGGGGTTAGGCTAGGTTAGGTTAGGCTAGGTTGTGTTAGGTTAGGTTAGGTTAGGTTAGGTTAGGCTAGGTTAGGCTAGGAAGAAGAAGTTAGGCTAGGCTAGGGTTAAAATAGGTTAGTGCTAGGCTAGGTTGAAATAGGCTAGGTTAGGCTAGGGCTAGGCTAGGTGCTAAAATAGGTTAGGTTAGGGGTTAGGTTAGGGGTTAGGTTAGGTTAGGCTAGGTGTTAGGCTAGGCAAAGGGCTAGGCTAGGGTTGAAGCAGGTTGGGCCAGGCAAGAAGAAGAAGAAGTTAGGCTAGGGCAAAGAAGAAGAAGCAAAGAAGCTAGGGCAGTTGTGCTAGGCTAGGTTAGAAGAAGAAGAAAGTTGAAGAAGAAGTTAGGTTAGAAGAAGAAGAAATAGGCTAGGCTAGGTTAGGTTGAAGCCAGGTTAGGCTAGGCTAGGCTAGAAGCTAGGAAGAAGAAGAAGAAGCAGGCAGGGAAGAAAAGGAAGAAGTCAGGGCCAGGGCTGAAGAAGCTAGGCCAGGGGTTGTGCTGGGGCC
>NW_024402564.1:0-2000 GCF_016859285.1 Xiphias gladius
TATTTACATATGTTCACTTTTTTCTTGGTTAATTTTGAGAGTTAAATTGGCTTATTTCTGAACTGTATATTGTAGTGCTGATTTGTACCAGAAGATGGCAAAACACAGTCTGCTCTGAGTGAATCTGCTCTGACTGCATGGCTTTAGGCAGCATGACCAAAGGGAAATAGACTGACTTCACACTCCTCAGTCCAATGCCAGCATGACGGCACTCCATTACTCAGCTTACAGCAACAAACCCAAACACAAACACACAAACACACACACGCGGTACACATTAATACGACATGCACATTAAGAGCTTCTGCGTTTTTATTTTTTTAATAGAAAAAAAGTATTCAAAATAATACAACAGGAGGTATCCAGTAAAGATGACAACAAAAAATTGTGATCAGGTCTGTGTCTCCACAGCAACCACGCATCCTCACCTTGAGCTCAACCCGGTGTTTATGCTTCAGTGCCTGTGTGTGTGTGTGTGTGTGTGTGTGTGTGTGGGTGTGTGTGTGTGTGTGTGTGTGTGTGTGTGAGTGAGAGAGAGAACACTGAAACAAAGCAGAAATACAGAGCTTTACAGAATACCTCTGATTGATGCACATGACAGTCTTCTAGTGAAATGAAAAGGATACAACAATGTGTCTGTGTTTGTATGGGTTTTTGTACATGTAGAGGAGTGTTGGACAGACAGTGTGTTACCATATGTACAATAAAAGACTCCATGTATGTGTGCGTCAGTTAGGATCTGCTGTGTTATGGTATATTAAGGAGGATGGATTGGGTTGAGACACAGATGCTCTGAATTACGCAGCTTCAGTGTGCCTGCTGTGGTGATGAGGAAGATGATAATGACGTTGATGATGATAATACAATACGAAAGAAGCCAAGAGTCAAACAAACTGAAAAAAAAAAAAAACATCAGAAAAGGGAAAAAGTAATGAGTGGCTGCAGAACAGAATTAAAAAAAAAAAAAAAAAGGGTCCTTGACTTCAGAAGGCAGGAGTTTAGAGTTTTTAAATCACCAGCTTGCTCTCTACTCTCTCTTATTAAAATATCCCATATTTTTCCCTCTTTCTTCTCCGCTTTCCTTCGTCCTCCCTCACCCACTCTCTCTCTCTGTCCCTTGTGGCCCAGGCCGGCCTGGCTGTAGGTAGGCAGGCCAAAAAGTTCAGTGTGGATCCTGGTGCCGTTACACAACTCCACTGCCTTCAGCATCTTCACCTCCCCAGGCTTCCTTTCTTCTTCGCTTGTGTATCTCTCAGTCCTCCACACTCCCACTGAATCAATTTTTGTCCTCACTTGTCCTCCGCATTAGGAAGTTCCTTTGTCCAATTGCAAGGGTTAAGTATTCAGGATCGGACCACAGAGGGTAAGACGGACAGATATGAAGGGACAGATGGAGGGTGGAGGAGCTGCTGTTGTCCCGCTTAAGGAAATAACTGTTCCACCCAACAGTGGCAAGTCCTTCTCTCTGTTAACGAGGATGCGTGCCCATCCGTCATCACATCCTCCTCCATCCCTCCCTCCTTTCATCCGTCTGTCCCTTCACTGCTCTGCTACTTCCATCTGTCCGCTCTGGGACCTGAAAGGGTGAGGAGCTAAGAGAGGAGGGCTCTAGTCTTTGAAGAAAGTTTTCTCTATCCCATTCTCTCTGTCTTTCATTTATCCCCCACTCTTTCACTTGCGATTAAAATACTATCTTTGCCATATCTTCATAAAACACATACATGCTCATACCAACACATAGTGTCCCATGACATAAAACAATCCTACTGGTGAAACACTGATTCAGCTCTCTCTCTTTCTCGCTCAGGCACACATTACACACACACAGACACACACGCACACTGTGAGGCTCTCTGTGGGGGTGAATTCTGGGGGCCTCTGTGCTATGTCCCATCTTCCTCCTCCTCCGAACAGTAGTCTCGCCCCTAAAAAGAAAGGAATTAGAGAAAATATCATATTTGAATAATTGTTTGGTTTTTGTTAAACTGTAATTTGTTCCA
>NW_024402567.1:0-1000 GCF_016859285.1 Xiphias gladius
GACAGAAGTTAAGGAGGGAGAGACAGAGAGAGAGAGAGAGAGAGAGAGAGAAGAGAAGCAGCGTCATCATACGTCATTCTCCCTTCCTCTCTCAAGGAAAAAGCTCCACTCCTCCAATCTCTCTCCTTCTCTCATCTCCTGCCTCGTTCTGATGGGGAGAGATACGAGACGTGAGAGCAGAGAGATCACAGGGAGGGGTAGCAGGGGAGGAGGATGAGGGGGACGTGTCGGAGAGAGAATAGAAGGGACAAGAAGGAGCAGCAAGTCAATGAGAGGTCACAGTAAGAGGGTGAGAGTCTGAAGAAGAGGAAGGGAGAAGGGTCATAGGGAAAGAGGGATGACGTAGAGAGAAAGAGAGAGAGAGGACCTCCTGTGGATCGTCATCTGCTACATCCATCTGCCCGCATGCAGTTATACCAGAGTGTTGCTCCTAATTCTTAATCGCTGTTAATCCCTCAACCGCCCATCATCTCTCTCTTTTTCTGGCTTTCACTTTTCATTTCTGTCTCCTCACCGCACAACAGCCTACTAGCTATAATTAAAAATGGGGCTGCAACTAACAATTATATTCATTACTGATTAAGTTTTTATTTATTTTTTATCAAATCAATTCTGTAAAATTACATCACATTTGGGGATTTAGTGTCTTTCTCAAGCACACTTTGACATGAGGACAGAAGGAGCCAAGGATCAAACCGTCAACTCTAACCTAAAATGAATGGATCATCCTCTCTACAATCTGAACCACAGCCACTTATACTATCAGAACATTGTGAAAAATTGTAATCACAATTTGCCAGAGCCCAACTTGAAATCTTCAAATTTACTGTTTTGTCTCACCAAGAGTCCAAAATTTAAAAAAAAAATTAAATAAATTAAAAAAAAATCTATTCAAAATCATGTAAAATGGAGAACAGCAAATTCTCACAGTGGAGAAGATGGAATTTGTTCATATTGACATTTTCGCTTGAGAAATTACCTAAACAATTAAATCAATTAT
>NW_024402568.1:0-2000 GCF_016859285.1 Xiphias gladius
TGAAACAGCAAAGCACGAGGGCATCCTGTCGGCCTACCTCCATTGGAAGCCCTGGATTTCTCAGCTACACCCTTATGCGACTCCTCCTGATCCCCTACACGTAACCCTATTCTATGACAGGCAGAGTTCCGAATGGTATGAGAGTCAGTTTTCAGAACAGATCGAGGGACATGAATGGACTATTCACACTAACTGCATTTATGTGGCAAGAGTAGGGGTTGTAGCAGGAGTTGACCTTACAAACGAGCAACAGCAATGGTACATGATGGGTGAAGAGGCGGCGCCTCACGTGTCGCTCGCCCTCCATCCTGATCATCAGGCTAAAGAATTAGGGACGATCGTGAGAACAGCATTAGCACAGACAGATTGGCAGGCTTCAGCCGTGCCCCACGTGCACTATTCACCTAAAGCCGAAATTTACAAAATTCAGATCACTTGTAACGACACTGCCTTATTGGAACATGTTCAGGTCTCCAGACACCATGGTAGGGAGAAAACTGATCACCCCGACACAAGCACCATGTTACAGGATCTCCCTAACACCCTGTGGGCAACGGGACCCACGGACGTGGGTCTAGTCGAATGTGAACCTATTTCTTTCCAGCTTAAATCTCCAGAACCGATTTGGATCAAACAGTACCCACACAAACCAAGGGCTGAAATAGGCATTGCAGATACCATTACTGGCTTGTTACAAAAGGGGGTCTTACAACCATCCACCTCGCAGTGGAACACGCCTATTCTTCCAATCGAAAAGAAAAACACGGGTAAATTTCGAATGGCGCATGACCTTAGGGCCATCAACGCTGCACTGTCGACCGCCACTATTCCAGTTCCCAACCCGTATGTGGCTTTGACAAACCTTGAACCCCAACACCAGTGGTTCACTTGCATTGATCTGGCAAACGCTTTCTTTTGCCTTCCGCTAGCTGCGGAGTGCAGGGACATCTTTTCGTTTACCTACCAAGGTCAGCAGCTGACTTACACCAGACTTCCCCAGGGTTTTGCTCTTTCACGGGAATTTTAATCATGTATTAAAAGACATGTTAGCAGACTGCGACCTGCCTCCTGACACCACCTTGATTCAGCACGTGGGCGACCTCCTACTCGCTGCCCCGACTGCCTCGCTTTGTTTGACGGCCACTCGTTCTGTGTTGGCGCACCTTGCAAAGAAGGGATTCAAGGTTAGCAAGGAGAAATTGCAAGTTGCACGCAGGGTAGTCTCATTTTTGGGAAGACAGATTTAGCAGAAAGGGTCAGGATTATCCACGCAGCACAGAGACACCATCTTGCACCATACAAAACCACTCACCGTCAAAGACATGCTTTCCTTCCTAGGCCTTACGGGCTACAGCAGGAATTACATTCCTGACTACACCAGCCTCACAACACCCCTTAGGGACATGATCAGAGAACATGGCATGCGCAACCTCACTGCCCAGCTTAACTGGACGGCGCAGGCTGAAGAGGCCTTTATCAAGCTAAAACAGAGCCTCGCGACGGCATCAGAGCTCGCCATTCCAGACTATACTGCCCCGTTCTTTCTTGATGTTTCTGGAACAAACCTCTGTGTAAACGGGTATTGTTCCAGACAAATGGGGGAGAGAGGAGAGTTCTGATGTACCTCAGCACAATGCTGGACAACATGGAAAACGCCACCCAACTTGCATACAACAAGTAGCTGGCATTGCAAAAATCATTCAAAAAACAGCACACATCGTCATGGACCACCCTCTACACGTTCTAACAACACATAGCGTAGTGGCATATGTCCAATCCTCTGCATTTACACTCACACCACTGGCCAAAGACGCATTTGCAACATATTGGAAGCACCAAACCTCACGTTCACACACGAAGGCATCAACATGGCAGAACAGATAGGATCAGGAGAACCCCACCAGTGCACAGAGAAAGTTCAGAAGGAGGAAAAGGTTAGAGAGGACTTACAAACAGAACCATTGACAGACGCAAGACAGTTGTTCACTGACGGTTGTTGC
>NW_024402569.1:0-5000 GCF_016859285.1 Xiphias gladius
TAAAATTGTCATTGATTCATTGTTTCTTGAGCTAATCCACTGACTAATCCAGTTGTTCCCATCCCTTTTGGCTTGTGACCAAGGGCAGTTTCTACTCGTGACCCCCTCGTCAGAGGTTGCATATGTTTGACTTTTGAATAGTTCAGGAATGATTTTCTTTTTTTCCAGTTTTCTTTGAATAGTTTTTAGAGGCCTAAAGGGGAAAAAGTATCCAGTATTACACAGTAAAAAAGCATCGGTTAGAAAAAAAATTATTTTGGCTAGCATAAAGATATTTTCCCTTGGTTTGAAAGAACTGATAAATCGATTAATCATTTCATCACTAACTGAAACCCTTATAGGTGCTACATGTAAGTGTGAGCTATCGCTACATAGCCAACGTTAGCATTAACAGCTGTTTACTCATCAGTCTAGTGGGGAGAGTAGGTGACTTCAGCGTCAAACTTCATCCCTTTACTCGCCACGAGCCGCTTTTGTTTCTATCACTTCTTTTCTTTGCCGCCGAACGTGGTTTCTTGCCCTCTGGGCAGTGCTATAGTGACTCACTATTGCCTCTTGAGGTTCAAAGTGGTATTACTAGCTGGTTAGCATGCTAACTTCAGTAGATATCTCTGTAACACAAGACACAGAAGTCTTTGACCAAATGTCAAAACTCTTATTTCTTCACATTCTGTTGATAATTTTAGTTAATTTTTCAATGTTTTAAATTTAAATACTTAGACATAGCACCTTTAAAGGGGTAATCCAGCGATTAATATTGCACTTCCATAATCCTGGCGCACTCACGAGGGACAGAATAAAAAAAGAATGGGTCAAATTGAAGCCCGGAGGCCAAGATATTCTGACTTGTGTAGTATTCATGTCATGTGGAAACAGAAACACCTGTCTCACCACCTCTCCTTTCTTTTTCCATTTACTTTTTTCCCCCCCTTTCTCTCTCAAGTCTGACCTCTCCCCACCTTTATGTTTCCATACCTCTCAGTTTCCATCTCTCTTTTTCCACAGACTAAAATATTAAGAACATTGTGGGTATTCAATATTTGTTGTGTTATCTATTGTGCCTTATGTTATATGCAGCTACATGTAAGCCAAGAAGAGATCACACTTCACTGATCAGCAGGAATCACAGAAACACAGGACATGACCCCAAAGGTCAAGGAATCAGAAAACAGGCACAAGCCATAAAACCACAAGGCGGGCTTTACGGTACCCCCCATTGGGCTGACTGAGACATACAGCATATAAAAGACACACACATAGAGCTCAAGTCAGATCTCTTCATGGTATTGCTGCTTGTGCAGACCTGATTGATCTCCGCTCTCTGCAGACAGCGAATAAATACTCATACTTATTCAATTGAGTTTCCGTACTTTGTTTCCACATCTGAACTGGGAGAGACTGTGGCTGAAACAGGTCACAACAATTTTGGGGGCTCGTCCGGGATGTGGTAAATGAGAAAACGGAACATTCGACCTAAAAGAGTTCTTCATGAACAAAAGACTGGGACACAAGCCGGCAACAAAATAAGGTAAGCAGACACCTGTTAAAACAAAATCTGCGTATTGAATATTTTAAAACTGTGTCCTGTCTGACGTATCGTGCAAGAACTCTGCCCAAAAGAATAAGTACGAGTATAATAAATTAAGATAGAATATAAGTGTGTAAAAGGAAAAGAAGAAAAGTAGACGATAACCGTGGGTGTGGCAAACCCCAACCGCTACTCGACGGAGGGCGGATAGAACTGGGTTCTAAGCTGGGTTAGAGTCCCGGGGATTGCGGCTCCCCGAATTCTATCTAAAATTGCGGAACTTGAATTGAACTTTTTGAAGAAAATAGAATTAATAAAGGGTGAAAGGCCCGTAGGTTGAAGTCCTACAAATACGTCTACTATAAAATAGAGGGTGAAAGGCCCGTAGGTTGAAGTCCTACAAATACGTATATTATAAAACAGAGGGTGAGAGGCCCGTAGGCTGAAGTCCTACAAATACGTGTGTAATAATAATTAATGTGTGTATTTAAACTGTAAAAAAAAAAAGAAAAAAAAGGGGGTGCGGGAAAATAAAACTCTGCAATCTTAAGTGGAGGTCAGTGTCATAAGCAGTGTCGTAGCGTGAACTGTAAAGCGGACAGAGGAAACCTAACGGTGCTAACACAATCTGTCTGCGTGGAGGGAAAACCTCACGGTGTCAACAAAACCACCGGTTCACAGCTACTCGGGGCAGTTGCTCGGCCGTGGCATACAAACTGTCTGGCTGCTAGGCATTGAACCAATACCGGCTAAATAAACGACACGGTTCGTGAATAAAGCCGAAGAGAACAGAGTTTAGAAATATGGATGGAGAATTTGACAGAGAGATAGAAGATGGAGGATGGAGTCCGGGAGGACTGTGGTTAACACTGCAGGACCAAATGGATAACACCCTCAGGGCCATCGGTTCTACATGCACTCAACACAGCAGGGACAAGAAGGTGAATAAAGCTAAAACAAAACTGAAAGAGTTAATAAAAGAAAAGGGCAAGAACCCCACTGATACAGGATCCCTAGGCAAATTACTATATGAGAAAATAATGGAAGCTAAAACTAAGAAAGATGAGGCTACAGAGCAGGGAAAACAAGCTGGTCTGTTACAGAGATCGAAGCTGAAGAAAAAAGCCGACGAATGGGACATAGAGCGACGGGTTTGGTCTGAACTGACGGTCTGCTGGCAAAGCGTGAAACACCTGCATCAAAAACAACCAAAGGGAAAAACGGTAACTGCATCTGACACCCACACCACTTGCCCACCTCCGTATGTGCCACCCACAGCCACAGCTAGCCTGTACCCCACTCTTTACATAAATAGTGGAACCTTAGACATTGGAAAGGATGAGGATGAGGATACAATAGAGTCCTGCAGCACCAGCCAACCATTGTTAGGCACAAGCAGAAAAGCTAGCAGCACAACACATAACCAGCCAACTCCAGCAAGGGAGGAACAGATAACCCCGTTCACAGACCGACGGGCCAGAGAGAGAAATAGGGAAGTGAGTGAAGATGAAAGGACACAGAGGTTAAAGAAAGTTCAGCAGAGGCAGACAGAGCAGGAAAGACAAGAGGAACTGATACAACAAGAACAGATTGCGCTCCGGCGAGAGCTAGCGGCTAGACAGAGAGAAGAAATAGGAAGTTGCGGTGCAAATAGGGAAGGTACAGAAAAGGCCACAATGAGGGCTTCCGGACAATGGGAAGGAGAAGAAGAAGAAGTAAGGGCCAGAATGCAAGTAAGAGGAGAATACAGGGACGAGATAGAGGAAGAATCACTTCGGGATCAGGTAATACGTACAAAGTGTCACAAGCTGATGAATGGGGTGGATCAAGCGCTGAACACAGCTGCTAGTCTGACGGATGCCTTAGGACGACGTAGGTCCGAAAGACTGAAGAAGAAACAGGAACAGGAACAGGGAGTAGATGGACTCTTGTTCCAAGCCCCACTGACAGTGACCCCTGGACATAGAGACCGGTACAAGCCGTTTACCATCGGGGACTTACAATCTATTGTGGATAAATTGCCACCAGTCTCTGAAGGTGGTAATATGTGGCTGAGCAAACTTGACTCCCTGACTGCAGGACAGACCCTAGCTCTAGGAGACTTTAGGGCAGTAGCTGCACGATGTATGACCCCTGGTGACCTAAGAGATGTCGAATATGATGCAGGAACCTCTCGGATACCTGACGAGAATCCTTTTACAACAAACAGCACCAAAATAGGCACGGCCATGCGCACTAAATTTCCTCTGCCAAACGCTGCAGCCATGCCCAAAATGCGCTGGGACTGCAAACAGAACCCACGCGAATATATCAATGAAGCCAAGGAACTGTGGGTAAAGCACACAGGTTGTTGTCCGGGTAACCAGGGTTCGTGAGACCGAATGGTTCCGGCAGGCAGTGTTGAAAGGTGTTCCTGACATAGCCCAACAAAAAATGCGTGACAACCCGGACATGCTGGGCTGTGAGTCCCACGTGTGGGAGAAACACCTTATACATTATCTAACAGCTGCCCAGGACAAAAACCAACAGGATCAGGATGAGTTGCAGGATCTGAAGGCCCAGCTGCTTAAATTACAACTTAATGAGGCCAGACAGAAGGTTAGCGATAAAAAGAAAAACAAAGGAGACCAGCAGGCTAAATTGCTTATGGCTACGCAGGTAGAACCTGAAAGCTGGGACAGCGGTAATGATCAGGCTTATCCGGACCTTTACCCCACCCCTCCATGGGGGCCACAACTATCGAGAGGGGGAGGTAGACCTTATAGAGGGAGGGGAGGTTCGCTGAGGGGAGGATTCCGAGGTAACATGGGGCGTGGGTCGTACGGAGGGAATCGTGCTTGTTTCATCTGCGGTGACCCCAACCATTGGGTTCGCGACTGCCCCTGCAAACCACGACCACAACGAGGCAGCCCCTACCCGAGAGGAGGGAGAGGAAATGGACTGCCACATGCTGTGCATCAGCCAACACCAAGTGCTACTCAGTTCCCCGCCTGGTATGATTTTGAGTGACACACCCCACAGAGCCGCCCTGACAAGTACCTAACGGCAGAACCGGTGCTGTCAGTCACTGTGGAGAACACCACGCTGCCCTTTCTAGTAGATACTGGTGCTACTGTATCTACAATAAAGACTGTGCCTAAGAACTCTTTATCATCTGACGTAATAACGGTGACAGGTTTCTCTGGGGTGTCCATTACTCTGCCATATACCAAACCACTTCCAACCACAGTGGGAAGACAGACTATGATGCACTCTTTGTCTACTCTCCTGCAGTCCCGTCTAACCTCCTGGGGCGGGATTTGCTGACCCGAATGGGAGCCTCTATTCTCTGCACACCAGACGGTCTGACAGTAACTTTTCCTGACGGCACGCAGATACACTGTAACACCGCCTCTACCCTCTCCAGAGGCCAGTTCCTCATACAGCCAGTAGGGGAGAAAGCTGCTGACATCTATTGGGGTTTATTACGCAG
>NW_024402570.1:0-1000 GCF_016859285.1 Xiphias gladius
TGATAAACTTGGGGATTCATTTTGTCCTCGATGATGGAAGCCGTTCAGGCTCAGATCCAGCAAAGCAGCTCCAAAGCATGACGCTCCCTCCACCGTTCTTCACCTATAGGATGGTGTTTTCATGTTGGTATGCAGTGAACTTTTTACATAGTGCTGCATTTTCCTCCCTAGCAACTAAACTTAGTTTCATCAGTCAAAAAAAAACATTTTCAAAGTAGTGCTCAGTAGTGATAAGTTGCTCTTTGGCAATCTTCCATAACACCATGTACCATGATTTGTGTAGGGTAGACTGATTTATAGACAATTTCTCTAACTGTGGACTGATGACTATCTAAACTCTTAGAGATGACTCTGTAACTCTTTCCAGCTTTTCTGGTAAAGTCTTCTGAAACCTTGTTTTGTGAGGCATGGTTAACATCAGCAGATGCTTCTTGTGAACAGTAAACTCAAAATGTTTGACTAGTTTTATAAATCAAAATAGCTCTAACCCACACCTCCAATATTGGTCTCCACGTTTGCTAACAGTTTTAATATGTACACGAACAATACAAGGATTTGTGTGTTGGTTAACATAGATTGTGTTTGTTCATTGTAGTAATTTCAATGAAGATTTGACAGTCTTTTTCAAGAACTCACTTATTGCCACAAATTTATACATAAATGCGAGTAATTCTAAAGGGTCACTTACTTTTTCTTGCCACTGTAAATCAACAAATCACATCAAACCGAAAAAAACAACTGATTGTTGAAGGTTGATGTTGAAAAAATTGCTATTGTTGGCCCTGGCTGCAGGATCTGGTACAGAAAAAAAAGTCATTTCAGTTGTGTGGGCACACTTTGATGTCAGTACACATGCAGAACAAAACAAAGCAAAATTTAAATTCTGTTGGAAAATAGTTATAGCTTTTGAGAACAAATATTGGAAATTTGGTTCCATCACCTTTAACACAACAGTGTCATACAGTATGACCAGTGCATGGCCATGAAAGAGGAAATGATG
>NW_024402571.1:0-1000 GCF_016859285.1 Xiphias gladius
TATTATGTATATGTGTGCGTGTGCCTGTGTATATATATATATGTTTGTATGTGTGTATATATATATGTGTGTATATATATGTATTTGTGTGTTTATATATATATATGTATTTGTGTATGTGTTTATATATATATATGTATTTGTGTATGTGTTTATATATATATATATATTTGTGTATGTGTGTGTATATATATATATTTGTATGTATGCATTTAGATGTGTGTGTATGTATGTAGGCATAGATATGTGTGTGTATGTGTGTATGCATATATGTGTATGTGTGTGTGTATGTATGCATGTATGTGTATATGTATATATGTATGTATGTGTATGTATGTATGTGTATGTATATATGTATGTATGTGTATGTATATATGTATGTGCATGTATATATGTATTTTTGTGTGTATGTGTATGTATATGTGTGTATGTGTGTGTGTATGTATATGTATGTGTATATATATGTGTGTGTGTGTATGTGTATGTGTGTGTATATGTGTATGTATGTGTATGTATATATGTGTGTATGTATGTGTATGTGTGTGTATGTGTGTGTATATGTGTATGTGTGTGTATATGTATGTGTATATGTATATGTGTGTATATGTGTATATGTGTGTATATGTATGTGTATATATGTGTGTATATATGTATGTGTATATATGTATGTGTATATATGTGTGTATATATGTATGTGTATATATGTGTATATATATGTATGTGTATATATGTATATATATATATGTATGTGTATATATGTATATATATGTATGTATGTGTATATATGTATATATATGTATGTATGTGTATATATGTATATGTATGTATGTGTATATATGTATATGTGTATGTATGTATATGTATGTATGTGTATGTATGTGTATATATGTATGTATGTGTATGTATGTATATATGTATATATGTATATATGTGTATGTATGTGTATATGTATATATGTATATATGTGTATGTATGTATATATGTATATATGTATGTATGT
>NW_024402573.1:0-1000 GCF_016859285.1 Xiphias gladius
AGCATTTACGCAGCTGATTTGGATAAACAGTAAAATGACACACCTCACACACGGGATGTATGACAGACTGTACCTGGATACAAAAGACATTTATGTCAAACACCGACAGTAAGTTCAGAGTGAAACAATCAGTTAGAATTCAAGAGAAAGTGTGACTTACCAGGAAAAGGACAAGACTTGCAAGATACAAAATAACAAAGCAAGTCCAAAGTTCTTCCACTGCAATGAAAGACTGGACTTTAACAGCACTGTATCATTGACTCAGTTGTGTACAACAAATTAGTTGTTAACATAGGACAAACGGCAGAAAGTGGTAGCTGTTGTCTTTTTGCTCACTCTGAGCTCACTCACCCAGAAGGCTGCGCAGAGAGTCAACACAAGGCAGGTCTAGAGCAATGAATGGGACACATGTAATCAACAACCTGGACTTTTTGGGGGGTCTTTTGGACTTTGCTCCTCATCCTTTATTTCCACTATTTTTTAATTTAGTTTGAATGTTGAAAAGTGCTTTGCTTTAGTAATTTATTTTTATGATTTTCAGACACATTAAGTGACAAGTGGGGTGGGAGGTTCTTTATGTCCGTTGGTTAGACGCACACCCACGTCATGTTCCCTCCACGACGTCCCAGCATCCTTATCCAGTGCACAGACTACTCCCTTCCTGACACGGCTTCCTTAAGTTCACGATTAACATCGATTTCAGATGCTCCGTTTATACCTTTGGCAACCTGTGTTTTAAAACTAGATTTAAGTTGCAAATATTGTTAAAATTCTCCGTCAGTCAACTCAAACTGTTTTTTCTATTCATCTCGTCTTTAATGTACCATCCTTTAAAATCCGTCCAACAGATTGTTTAAACCCAAGACAGTGGATATCTACGATAAGTATTACAGGAACATGTCTGGCACACCCAAACCACCTTTAATTTATTCTAGGTTTTTTTTTACCCCTCCTTATTAAATCTCTTTAAACCATTGTGTTGGAAACTTAGTAGGTACCG
>NW_024402574.1:0-25000 GCF_016859285.1 Xiphias gladius
GCCATAACTGATATAACAGTGTTTGTAATCAGTGGTGGTTGATTTTTGCCGTCTTCAGTGGGCTTTACCGATTTACTCAGCTGTAGCTAATTAACAATAGTTTGTTTACCTTCTCGTAAGGCAGTGGGTTTGTTTAGATCCAGGTCTGAGTTTTATTTTATTTGAGCTCATGGCTGAATTTAGAGCTGCAACAGTTTGATGGAAATAAAATTAATCGGCTACTATTTTGATAATCGATTAATCGTTTTAGTATTTGATGGTTCCAACTTCTCAAATGTGAGGATTAAATGCTTTTCCTTGTCTTATAGGATACTAAATTGAATATCTTTGGATTTTTAGACTGTTGGTTGGACAAAACAAAGCATCTAAAAACATCACGTTTGGATGTGGGAAATTATAATTTGCTATGAATTATAATTAAAAGAATCGTTAGTTGCAGCCCTAATTTAATTTGTGTTAAATATTGGGATCTGAAATTCCTGCAGCAAATGTGCAATGTGCAGAGAAAATTTGTTTTATGAGGAGTCTTATGTCCTTTCTTATAACACCCTGTTCTCATAACTGTGTGTGTGTGTGTGTGTGTGTGTGTGTGTGTGTGTGTGTGTGTGTGTGTGTGTGTGTGTGAGTGTGTGTGTGAGTGTGAGTGTGTGTGATATAAATCTCTCTGGAGCCTGGAAGGTCAGTTATGTGCATGTGTAGCTGCAGAAGAGCAGCAGGAACTCACACGTGACTCTGGTAGCCCTCACTATTTTTGACAGGATGGTGTAATTTCACTACAGACAGTTCCTCAAGGTGACACAACTGCTGGGCGTGCGTGCGCGAGTGCACATTCACATGTTGTCAGACAGTGTCACGTGTTAGTTTCAGATCCTTGACATCTCTAGTTTATATCACATTATCAAGCCGTAAAGCTGATTTAAAAATAATGATAAAAACCACCAGATAAAACAATGACTGCGGTAAGAAGTGTGATCTTCGAATTATTTTATTTAACACTTTATAACAACAATACCAAGACAAATGTAATTTACAACAAACAACACTAAATTATTGTACAAAACAAAAGACCAAACTGACAAAGTACATCTCAAAGTACAAATGCCACTTTTAGGAACTCAGAACTTCCAGATAAATTCATTGAAGTGCACGTTGTGCTTGAATTGTATCTCAGTGTAATTTTATGCCAAAAATGAAAATTTTGTAATTACAGTATTTGATCTGTTCTGGAGAAACTGCAAATGTGCACTTGAGTTGAGCTCTTACTCTGAATCAAAATCTGACACCATCACAGGATGTTTTTTTTTTTTTTTTTTTTTCCTGATCTGATATTGTTGTCCATTAAACACTCACTGAGCACTTTATTAGGAACACCTTTTACACCAGTTTATTCATGCAATTATCCAATCAGCCAATCATGTGGCAGCAGTGCAGTGCATAATGTTCACATCAAACATCGGAATGGGGGCAAAAATGTGATCTCAGTGACTTTGACAGCCGGCGTGTGACCGATTGTGCATGGACAGACTCGTGCAGTTTAGCGGGGTGAGTGTAACCCAGGTTATTTCCTGTAGCTACAGATGTCTCCTAAACGCCTCACATTCGGGCTATCAGTAGACACCAGCTACGCGGCTGCGCTCAGAAGGAGTGAAATAAGGCCTTGTAATACAAGGTTTACCTAAGTTGAAACCAGTGTTCTTGTCTACCTGGGCAGGCCGCCCAAGTAGAGCCTTTGTATGGGAAACGCTGTCTGAAATTGATGATCTCCCGGAATTTTCACACACAACAGTCTCTAGAGTTTTTGTTCAGATTGGAGCCAAAAACGAAAAACATCCAGTGAGCAGCGGTTCTGTGGACGGAGACGCCTTGTTGATGAGAGAGGTCAGAGGACATTGGTTGGAGACTGGTTGGAGCTGACAGGCTACTTTAACTCAGATAACCACTTTTTACAACTGAAGTGAGCAGAATGAACAACGCGTCCAACCTTGAGGTGGATGAGCTACAACAGCAGGAGACCACATCCGGTTCCAGTCCTGCCAGCCAAGAACAGAAACCTGAGCAGGAAGAGGACACAGACTCACCAGAACTGGACAGTTGAAGACTGGAAACACGTAGCACAAATCCATCGACCCAATCTGAACTTGAACATGACAGTGATTTCAGTGAACTTCAGTGGCCTCCCCAGTCACCAGATCTGGATCCAGTAGAACACCTCTGGGATGTGGTAGAACAGGAGACTGGCAGCAGGAATGTGAAGCTGACAAATCTGCAGAAATGATGTGATGCACTCATGTCAACAAAGAGCAGAATCTCATAGGAAAGTTTCCAACATCTTGTGGAATCTAGGCCACAAAGACCTGAGGCCGTTTGAGAGCAAATAGAGGTCCTGTTTCCCCACACTTAATACCACATTTTAATGATCTAATTGAGGCTGTAGTTAGTTGTGGTGGTGTACCATTATTCTTCCCCCCTCGTGTTTGTAAATGTGGTGGGTAAAAAATTGGAAACACCTCATTATATAACGTAGTCCAGTTCAGCAGCATTGCAAACTATAACCTCAATAATAAATATGTAGATAAATTATTAACTGTCTGACAGTCTCGATCAAACCTGAACATTATCTTTTGTAAAGGTCAAATTTATGGCTTAACTATTGCATCGGACTGCAATAGATTTTACAAGTGCACAGTTAATTTTCTGTTGATCATCTGATCGGTTAATTGGCTGGTCGTGCATTATTTAAAACCCTTCACCCATTTTTGTCCGATTTTATTTTTGTGTTCCAAAAACATATCGACCCACATCATAAACACTTAACATCAACAAAAAGCAAACTAACAAACAAACAAACCACACAGAAATCCATGATATTTCCAATGACCACCATGTCAAACGTGCACGGTAAAAAAACATTCACCAGCAGTGGTAACACAACCACATTTTGGTTCTTACATGGTCGGTCTTTTTGGTAAAGATTTTCTGCATCTGGTTTTGTGTTTGATTCCAACATTTTTTTTTTTTTTTTTTCAAAATGGTTTGTCAAAATGTTCAGGTTCCCATGTCCAACACAGTGTCTGTCATTGGCTTTCAGTAAAAAAATGTTTTAATTCTCAGATGTTGATTGAGCTCTGTGAATACTTGGGACACTGTATTTCATAGTGTACCTATACTTGTTGAATGAGTATCCCCGGTCTTGTGGCCTCTCTGAACCTGAGACCTCGTGCTGCTGGTTTCGGTTCACAGAGCTGTAAAATGAGGTTTTATGACCGAGCGTCCTCAGTTAAAGGTCTGAGGCTCAGCAGCTGTTTCACTCCGTCAAACTGAGCGATGACACTTTACGGCTGAACTTAGTTTGACGGCTTCACTCTGATCAATTCTTTTTTGTTTTTTTTTTGTTTTTTTTTAAGACTTTTACTTTGACCAGGGAGTGTTGACTGATGTTTGAGCCTCAGTCTGCTTCAGTGGTGGAAAGTAACTAAGTACATTTACTGTGATACTGGAACTACAAGATGTACTTTTACTGTGTTACTTTTACTACATTTATCATACTTCTGTACTTTTAACTGCAGCACTTTTGCTTGTAGTGGAGCATTTTTTTTATTTTTATTTTTTAAAATTTATTTAGTTATTTTTATTTTTTTTTAAACCTTGTTGTATTGGTACTTTTAGGGCTCCAACAACCAATTATTTTCATTATTGATGAATCTGTCAATTAGATTCTTAGTTATTTAGTCTTTAAAAAGTTTTTTTTTTTAAAAAGAGGGGGGGTACGCATTCACAATTTTCTTGGAGTTCACATTGATATCTTTAGTTTGCCCATTTTGTCTGACCAACAGCCCTAAAGATAAAGATTTTTAATTTACACTCACATGTGGCAAAGAAAAGCAGCAAGTCCTCACATTTGAGAAGCTGTAACTTGAGAATATTTTGCTTAAAATATAACTATTATTCGATTATCCAAATAGTTGCCGGTTAAATTTATGTTGATCGACTAATCAGTTAATCAAGTAATCGTTGCAGAAAGTAGATCTGAGTATTTCTTCCACCATTGCTCTGCTTTATATCTGTACAGATAAGCCCCATGAATGACTCCTACACAGAGATGATGATGACAATGATGTACTGTGTAGTTACTGTGCGTGGTGGTGTAGCTCTTAACAGCACCGTACTGTAATAGCTTTGATGATGTTGAAGGTTTCAGCAGCTGATGTGCCAGAGGAAACAAACAGGTCAGACTGGATGACATTGATTGATCCACATCAGCCTGGCTCAGCCCTGATCCTGAGAGGAAAAGCTAAAATGTCAGACAACATAGTGACATTTCTTTTAGTGAACATCCAAAGGTCGACATTAATCCTGAACTTAATCGTTCCTTCTGTGGGCAAAATGAAAGATACACGCCTGAAATTAACGTTAACGTTACTTCGACAGCACCTGATAGTAGTTGGGTTTCCATCCATCCGTTTTTAGGAATGTTTTCAGTTTGTGAATCCTAAGTCGAAACACAAGGAAGTTGAGGAAAAAATAAAAACATTGCAAAAATGTTTTTATGCTTGGCTGAGGTGAAAGGTTGGTTTATCAACCGAAAGCAAAATGCGACACAGTGCAATGGAAACCGCCTTGGTGAATAAATGACCAAACGTCCACTGAAGAGACTGAAAACAGCAGCAGACAGAAAAAAACAGATGTGTGTGGAGTGATAAAAACTGTTGCGTTCCTTAAACTAATACATGAAACAAACGGGAATGCCATATCTCCATCATGTTTTCTGCTTGACTGGCTCTCTGAATTGTCTCACATTGTTACGCCTTCTTCTTCTGCAGTGGTTTAATGGCCCCAAACTGGGGAATTAGCATTAATTATTTAGTGCTATTGCATTAATTTGTATTTTCTTTCACCAAATTTCTCAAAATTCTGTTAAAATTTTTGGACGAAAACCCGCCTAAGGTTACGTTAGCTTATCTTTTTATGAATGTCTCCTTCATGTTGTAGTTTGTCTCGGCTGTTTTGTTGCTGCTTCCTGTCTAATTCTCCGTGGACTGTAGATGAATTTAGTCCATAAATCTGGTTCTTCAGAGAACGTCAGAACTTCACTGACAGAGACAGAACGTCGCTGAATGTGAGATGCTTCTTATTAGGAAACTGATCAGGAGCTACAGTCTGTCAGATTGTCTGAAGATTCTCAGTCATGAAGGTCGTGGTACTTCTGAGAGTTATATATCAGCAACTACTCTCTCTAGGTTCTTTTTCTTTTTAAGAACAGAACCTCCAAAAAGTCAGTTGTCACAAAAAAAAAAAAAAAAAAAAACGTTATAGTTCTGGTTTAGGTTCCCTTTTTTAGTTTTAGTCTTACATCAGACTTCACAACGAATTATCATCACGAAATTAACACTTAACAGTTCAGAATGTGGATGAGTGAGTTAACTTGATTTGAAAGCCGATGATTTGACAAAAGCAGAATTTTATTCATAACTGCCCTAAAATGATCTAGAACTGTCTTCAGATGCACACGTCCTTCTACTCCAACCTTCAAAACTTCAACTTTCCAGGGGAATCCCAAACCTGGAGTTACTTTCTGCTACAAACCCTTTCACTGTAGTCGCCGTTAGAAACGTGATATCGTTTTGGATTTTAGAAGAAACACATCAAGATCTGTTGTTGCAATTCTCACAGTTTGATACTTACAACAAAGAGTTAAGCTCCTATACACAATAAAATAAAATCAGCAGACTTTACAAAAGAACCACTTCAAATTTAGTCAGCGATACCCTGAGAGCAAGACATAAATTTAGCTAGGTTTTTTTTTTTTTTTTTTTCCTGACTGTTCTCAGTCAAACCAAACCGAATCTATTTGACTTTTTTTTTTAAAGATTTTTCATTTACATTTGTAATTGCATCGTTGGCATAAATAGTAGACTTGGTATGAAACACGTGTTTCTACCTCTCTAGTCGTAGTTACATTGACATAAACAGGTGTAAATACCAAACATTCCTCCTTCACCCACAGAGCTGCCAACACACACACACACACACACACACACACACACACACGTTCATGATCATAAGTGAGCAATAACACAAGGAGAAGGAAACTGTTTTGGCAAAAACAAAAGAGTTTCCTTCCAGAAACCAGGGTAAACACTGGAAGTTCCAACATGAAGACACAGAAAATTTACTCTCACTTTACTTAAATAGCCACACACATGGAAAAACAGAAGAAACATCACAGTGACTTTGTGTGAGAGTTATCACAGACACTGATTTCAAACATTAGTTACAGCTGCTGAACAAAAGTGTCTGGGGTGTCCGTGTACGAGTTCAACAGTCACCTGCCAGCCAATCAGAAAGCAGGATTTTTCCTGCTACAGTATAAAATTCTCACTCACTCACTCACTCGGAGCAGCTGGTGCGTCGCTCTGAGGTCAGGTGAGGAGGCGTTTGGTATGAACACCTGTTGGTCTCTGAAGGGGCAGATTCACCAACCGGAAACC
Organism: Xiphias gladius; assembly: GCF_016859285.1. NCBI lineage: Eukaryota > Metazoa > Chordata > Actinopteri > Istiophoriformes > Xiphiidae > Xiphias > Xiphias gladius. Next base: position 6,489 of record NW_024402574.1, read on the forward strand.
AACTTCAGCAGCCTCTCAGGAGTTGAGACGTTGAACTTCTGTGATCAACTTCAGACAGGGGAAGGGTCTGAAACAGAGGGTTTCATTTGTGTCACTTTCTGCTTTTCTTTTGTCTGTGTCGCTTTTCTTGTAACTTACGAGTGTAGTACACATACCGCGGCCATGTCATGAATAGTTTTTATCAACTAACTTAACAAAAAAAAGGCAGTAAATAGAAAACACCTGAATCGTGTTGCACTTTGGTTGTAGTAACACACTGAACACATCATACAGACAGAAGTAGTAGTCAGGGTCTAGTCAGGATGAGCTGATCCAGGAAAGACCTTGTAGCAGATCCTGAAAATCTTTGACAGTCTTCAGGCTACAGTGGTTCTCACCGACGTCTTGGGCGGCTGTACCTCATGAGGTAGAGCCTCGTTTGTTTGTTTTTGTTTTTTTGCATTTGCATTATGTAAAACACTTTCACCCTTGCATATGAAATGGGCTGTACAAATAAACTTGCCTTACATTTGTCGGACCCTCTTTCCGATCTTTTTCTCCCCTCATTTCCTGTCAACTCTCTACTGTTGCTTTCCAATAAAGGCATAGAAATGGCCATTTTATTCCACCCTGTATCATACATGTTGTATATCATATTGGTGCAGCTCTTCATTGAAGCTCTGTGATGTTCCATCAGATGCAGATTTTCTGTCTGCTGCATAATTTTACACAAATTTCTCCCAAAGTTCTGCCTGACAGATTTGGCATCTTTGGAAACTTTGAGATAAAAATTAAGATGAAGTTCTGTGAATTTGAACAAAGTTTAGCCAAACATCATAACTTCGAAGGGTTTGAGACACTGAGACGTGTTTAACTCATTCTCTTCTTTTTTTCTTTCTGGATAGAAACTGCTTGAAGCCGGCATCGAGGTGCCGGAGGCTGGGAAGAAGGGAGCAGGACTGCAGGAGGAGAACAAGAGTCTCAAAGATGAGATGAAGACCCTGAAGGAGGAGCTGGACACCACCAAGAAAGGTAAGGAGGACGAGACAAAAGTGAGGGGGATGTGGGATGTGGGCGTGTAGCTGCAGCTGCAGGTGAGAAGGTGAAACCTGACGTCGCTGACCCACGGTGTCGATTGTGCTTTCAGCTCTGCAGAAGTCAGACAGCGACGTTCAGGCAATGAAGAAACAGGCTGAGAACCTGACGGTGGAGTACGACAGACTGCTGGAAGAGCACAGCAAGCTGCTGGTAAAACACACACACACACACCTGTATCTGCTGGAGGCATCTGTGTGTTGGTAAAACACCTGTTGTAACCGTCTCGCACCAGACACTGGCAGAGTTCTACCCAGAACAGGGAACGATTCTGCTGCTCTGAACGCTCCACACTGGCAGCCAGTTAGTTAGGGAACAGATGTGCTGCAGCTGGTTGTTAAATTAACGGCCAAAACATCCCAGCGTCAGTGTCCCTCCGACAACAAACTGACAGTCGTGACATAAAACTAGAGTGTGGTTTGATCAGTAAGGAGACGTCTGGGTAAATGCTCCCCTCGCTTTGCAAATCTGGTCGGCTCACTGAAGTGCCGTCGGTTTGATCGTGTGGCTGTTTGCCGACCGAGGTCAAAATGTCTTCTGCTCAAAAAAGCAGACCGGTGACCGGTTTGATCCCGGGATGAATCCGGGCCTTTCCTCATTGTGACTGCTGCCCTGGAGCAGTTAACCCTTAAATCCATACCTGGGGTCAGTAGTGACCCGGGACCGTGTTACATTCTGTCTAAGCCTGTAACTCGTCTTAATAAATAGACACTGGGATGAAGAAGCCCGTTTGCTGTAGCTTATGGTCACAGGTTGGGGTCAGTGCAGAGCGGCAGGGTCTTTGTGGAGATTTGTCTGAGGCTGCTGATCCGGCTCAGACCGTTGCGCTGCACCTGAGACAACAGACAAGATTCATCCATGCGGCGGTCCCAAGAGAAGTCCGGAGGAGGGAATCTCCTAGTCGCCTCATCTGCCTCGACTCTGTTGTAAATGAGCAGATCCCGATCCGATTTCCCTCTCGGGAGGTCGGAAGATCTCAAACCTCGGCCTTCATCTCCTGGCGCCACAACTTCTAACAGAAACCAAACCGCTTGAGCTAAAAGACTCCCACGAAAACGCTTGACGCGCCACATCTGTCCGGCCACGCTCGACTGCTCAACGGTGGAGCGTCGTGCACTAGACACGCTGCAGTAACCACGAGCAGGTGACTGGGATTAGATGACTGTGCCGACTGATTTAGCTTTGAGTCAGTCTGAGAAGTTACAGCAGGCGTGAAGAGGTGAGAAAGTAAAACCTGAATTACACCGGGCTGAACTGAAACATACGTATAAATAATGATAACAGAAAACTATTTGTGTGCGTTGTTTTTAACAGTACACTCTGAGAATGTTACGGGCCATTTGATTTAACTGCGTGGCTTCATCTGCCTTATACAAGCGCAGGGTGTTCGGACGAACGTCTCCCATTTTCAGACCGTCTCTCCTGAAGACGGTGAGAGACAGAAATAGTTGTGTGAAGAAATTCAAACCCGGCCCACTGTCTAACCTACACATAGCTGACCAATCACTGAGTGGGGTGTCTGCTTCAGAAACATGGGGGTTGGGGGTTCTGGAGCTGTCGGACATGCGGTTCTGATGGGGTCCAGTCTGGGTTGTGCTGGGTGTGAACGGGATGTTGCTGAAAATCAGCACAAAGACGTGAACGTACTTCATCCTGTGTGACCATGAAGGACGGGAGCGAAGACGCGATACGTTTTATAAGTAAAACGCACACTTGCCTGTAAAGGTGTGTACGTACACATGATTTGGATCTGATTCCTGCTTCAGTTTTGGATCCGGTTCACTGACTTGAGAACCTGTCAAATCTTTTATTTCTCATAGAGCTGCAAGGATTTGGAAATGAATCAACAATCGAGTGGCAGCCATTTTGATCATCGATTAATCGTTTTTTAAGAAAATGTTTCCGCTTCTCAAACACAAATATTTTCTGGTTTCTGTCGTCTTTCTTTCTGTGGCGGGAGACTGAGCGTCTTTCAGCTCAGGACTTTCACCAGCTCAGTTTATTTTTCAGGTGCTGCTTTTTTAAATTTTTCATTAATGAATGAATTTATTTTTGTTTGTTTGGTCTTGGAAAACAATGCAACATCTTCTTGTCCTGCCCTGTTCTCTGCCTGCAGGCAGTTTGTTTTCATTGCCCTGTTCTCTGCCTGCAGGCGAGCAGCGATAAGAAATCAGACTGAGAAGGGGAGAGACCGTTTCCGGCTTCTGTCATCTTCATCTTCCTCAACTTCGCCGTCCTCAACACACGGTCTGCAGCTTCTGTATCCACCTTGCCGTCCTGCTCAGCGATATGATGTCACTTCCTTTGGGTCAGCTGACGCCGACGGGCTGTGATTGGTTAATTAGACCGTCGTCAGCTGTTAAACTCTTCAGCCTCTGTCACTGTTGGAGTTTCTTAATTTTTTGTCTTTCGTACTGAAGAGTTGTTTTGTTTTTTTGTTTCCTTTTCACTTTGATTTGAGCCTTTTTTTTTTTTCCCCACTTTGCTGTTTTAGAGGAATTAAACAGTTAAACAGTGTTTTCTTCTTAAAATTTGACCTGAATTTAAATCATGTGTTCTGCTGTTCACTCCATAATAAGACGGCTGAGATTCATGTTTTTCACAATCTGGGTTCAAATTAGGGTTAAAAAGTCTCCAAACAGAAAAAAGTCACGCGGTGAATGTAAGGTTGTAAATTTATCCCGAATGCGTCTGTGGCATTTTTGAATTAAACGAAATCCCCTAATTTCTTGCTGTAAAGTGTGATCAGGACCTTCATGAATGTTTGGAGCCGCGGCTGGACGACGGCCCGGCCTCAAAGTGTGCGTCACTTTGTACGAGCAGAAGAAAAGATCAGCATCTTTTTGACACGTTTTCTGTTCTGAGTTGGATCAATCATTTACTTGAAAATTGTTAAGAGATTAAAGTTAAGATCCCGATTTTACAGTCCTGTGACCTTTGCAGATCATTATTCACCCACACAGCGAAGTAAAGGATTAGAGCAGAAACTGTGACCAGAAGAAACGCTGTCTTCTGCCGGTGCTCTGCGATCAGTCTTTGTTGCCAGGCGTAATAAACACGCTCCACGTCCACATCTGTTGGTTGGTTCGGTGGGGATTTCTGTTTCTGCTCAGAAGTGAACAGTGAAGTTTTGGGTTTAACGGCTGGTTGTTCTGAGATTCGCTCTGTGCTGAGAGAACAGGCGACTCTGTCTGTTCCTGGGCCTCGTCCACCTGAAACCATCCTCGCCCATTTCCAGCTGCATTTTCCCCAGATGTCAGCGCAGTTTGGCAAACGTTTGAGAATTTGTTGCTACTCAGTTTCTCCGACCAACTCCCGAGGTTCCTGTAAAGACATTAGAGAGCGTCTGTTTCCTGAGGAGCAGATATCTTGGCACTGAGAGCCTCTCAGGCCACGCCGATGTTTGCCACCGGTTGCTGGTTTAGAAAGAAGCACGCGTGGCGTTTGTGTGTGAACAGACGTGCAGCTGTAAAGGACTTCAACGTGTCGCATTAGCAGGAGTTAAATTCCCTCAGACGTAGAAAACTCAGCCGTGAACATGAGCGAGCGGGTGAAAAGGTTTCCAGAGGGGCATTGCTACCTGGTCTGGAACCGGTTGGCGTCATTTCAGCCTGTCCCTCCTTTTTGGCAGCATAGTAAAGGAGCTTTGTATTGTTCCCATGGTGATTGGACATTATTTAGGCATCATGTTACCCTCCTCTATAATAAAGTGGAAAACGTCTGTGGCTTTGAAAGGTGAAAGGTCTCGGTGGGAATTCTGTTTTTCTAAGTTACTTTTGCCCTCCTCCCCATGGGCAGAGTGGACACCTGCCCCGAAGCCCCCAGGGTCCCTGTGTGGCAGTCAGCTAGTGGTCATTTAACCGCAACTTCGTTTGGGAACACGCGGCACGAAAAGCACATTAAAGCTGTAAGGGCCCCCGGCACAAGCTACACTTTGTCCTTCCCTCCGATCCGGATCCGTGGAGGAAGGACTCCAGCAGAAGCTCAGACTGCTGGAGCTGCTGCCAGACTTCGGCATTTCTTCACAGGAAATGCAGAAACGCAAATGCTTGAGAAACAAAACTGCCCACGAGGTCGTTCAGAGGCTTCGTTCACTCCAACTGCCCGACGTTTTTTTATGAACGGGGTATCTGCAGGTCTTCGATCCTTAAAAAGCAATGATTTTGTTCTCCTGAAAAAAGTCTTCACATCACTTCACCACGGTGTTAAATCTTGAGCTGCAGTAAACACTGTGCTGCTACAGTAGCTGGAAGACCACCAGCTCAGAACCGACAGGTCGGGATTTTAGCTAAAACATTAACATTAACTTTAACTTCAATAAATTCTCATTTTTAATTGTGGGGACACAATTAAAAGTGTTGAGATGACAAAATTATCGTTGTCTAAGAAATGTGATACAAGTAATAATTCTCGGCCATAATGACCCGTGGGCGGGAAATCCTGTCGGTCTGGCCAGACTCTTCCCCATATCTAGGTGGTATTTAGAAGAAGTCTTAAATTCCACCTGCAGAAATCCGGTTCAGATCTTGTTCAGTGAGAGAAGTTTCCAGAAATCCCTCTGAATGTGTCAGTTGGCAGCCGCATGTCGACCACGGTGGAGGTAGTGGGCCTGTTTGATTGTACTTATATTGGGACTCAGTCGACGTTGGTCACATTCCTGTCTTGCATGATGAAGCTTTAAGACGAACACTTTTGTGACACTTGGGTGATTTTGTTTGTTTCAGTCATTTTTTTCTCGTAGCTCAGAAATGAACGCAAACTTTTCCCAGTTTGTTACAGATCACTCTTTTCACGGGATTTGGTGACAACAGGAAAAACCTTTGGAATCATTTAGATCCCGGGACTAGGAGCCATTCCTTTTATTCTTATGCGGGGTTATTATACTTTTTTTTGTTTTTTTTGTACGTAGGTTTTATGATGTGATTTCTGGTTAATTCAGTTACAGCTTGAAGAAACACTGACGGGAACGTCGCTGCTTAAAAGTGATGATGCACAGAAAACTTAGACCTAAAAATCTTGTTTCATCACCTTTAATTTGCTCAGATTCAACATATTTGTCCGTGTATCGAGTGACAACTGCATGTTTTGTCTAAAATGTTTTCAAGGTTAAATGTTCAATGAACTGACCAGAGGTTCAGACAAAAACATTCAGACCAAATCTCATTCTAACATTTCTGTGTTTAAACACTTTTCTTCCCGTTACAGCGGCTCTTTTCTTCTGTATTTTATTTTCACATATGTTGAAGACAGTAAACTTGTACTGATAGTTGTGTTAAACTCTAGAGGGTGCTGTTTGCAGGTATTATGGGATTTCTGAGGCGAACTGTATCTGGACTCATCACAGTCCAGGTGCAGAGCGCTGAAATAAACCACCAAAGGAGCATCTACACAGTCTACAGGCGTCTTCTTTCGGTCTGTTTCCCAGTTAATGAGTTGGTTTTGTGACACGAGTGCATCGTGGATGTTTCGTAGAGTTTTAACCAGAGAACATGAAATCAGGAAAACGGGGCCTACCTAAGGAAAAAGGACTTAGTCTACAGAGGCTGAAAACTCTTCTCTCTCGTGATCAGGATTTATTGATCTTGTTTTTGCTGTTGTCCCAAAGGTAATGAGACATTTAAGTTATCAATAAATGATTATCTCCGTTCAGCGTTAATACGAGTTGTTACTTATGACGAGATGTGTATGGAAGGACAAGTTTAAAATTAAAATCACTAACTTCTAAACTCCCACCTTTCAGACGCGCCTGTTAAATGGTCCCTTGTCTGAAGAAACTTCCCAGTCGGGTTTTTACCAAAGTCACCACAGTCTGTAACGTTTGTAATGTGAAGACAGCAGCAGCCCAGAGCGAAGTACGTGCAGAGATCATGTGCTTCCTGTTCTGCCTTCACTGAAATCAAATTTATCACTTCTACTCTTCTCAGAAAATAAAATCAGTCGAATAAACCAGGAACTACTGTGGATGAGTTCATTTTACACCGTAGAGAAATTCTTCTGATATCAGATCAGGTTAAACCACTCGCAGTGCAGGGAAAATTATGACTACCCAGGAAAACTGCAGCCTGAAATCAAAACGCATTGAAAAATATTTATCCCCCTTTTTCCACATTTTGCCTTTCAACGTTCAAGTAACAGAAAAGTCAGCAGTTCTGAAAATGAATGGAAACCTTTAGTAACAGGTTGGAACAGTGATCGGTCCCCTGGTTTAATACGTGGCAGCCACTTTCTGCTTTGATCACGGCCATCAGTCCTGGAAACGTCTCCGCCAGCTTTGTGGTGCTAGACTGGGAAATATTTGCCCTTTTTTTTTTTTTCTTTTTCTTTTTCTCTTTTTCTTTTCCTTGCAGAATTGTTCGAGATCAATCGAGTTTCGTGGTGAGCAGTGATGGACCGCTCTCTTCAAGTCCATCCACTGATACTCGGTCAGAGATTGGGGATTTTGGTCTGGGCTTTGGCCTGAAACCACCACCTTGTGATGTTTGGTAGATTGTCCTGCTGTTCTCCAGCACCCTCCCTCTGAGGACCAGCTGAGGACCACCGAGCCTTGTGTCTCTTTGTGTGACGTAGCTGTCGTGTCTGACTCGAGACCAAACCAAAAATGAACGAGACCAGGTCAAAACTCAGTATGTGGCTCGACTCGCACTTTATCTGTTTCTTTCTCTCCTGCTCTCTGTGCTCACATATACATATATAAATGAATGCCGCTGGATTCCCAATGAAGCTTTTCTCATTTACATGTTTTTCTGTTTCTGTTTTCAGACAACGGAACAAGTATGAAACAGCGACTGACACGTGGCCCATTGAGACGACATGTTAACCAGCAGTCACTTCCAGGCCATTTCCAAGCTGCTGCTCTGCTGCTGAAATCCTGGTTTTAAAACCAAGACGTCGCCTGACAGAATCACCAGACACATGAGTTAAAGACGACGGCTGAGCTGAGATTTCAGGTGTATTTACCTGTAAAATGATCAGTCAGAGAGAAAGTTGGAAGCTCATTCACGTCTGTCAGCTGCCGTGAGGTCAGTTGAATGAGACGCATAGAGAGGTTTGTCTGGAGGGAAAGACCAACCTCACGCTCACGGGTCAATACTGACGACTCTCTTCTACAGAAAGTAACTAAGGTTTGTCCAGAAAGTCCCTGGATTTGTCGCTAGATGCTTTTATTTAGAAAAGTCGCTAAAAGGTTCTGTAAAAAAGCCGGTAAATCTGGCGACAAAGCTGCCAAGTTGGCAACACTGCCTGTAAACGTCCCCTGATGATGCAATAGAAACTGTCTGTGCAGAATTATTTTGAAAGAGCAACGACCAATGGGGGAAACTCCAACAGTCAGTCAGTCGAGGACATTCCCGTTTCTAGGGCTGGGCCCCGCTGTTGCAGTCCAGCGAAAAAAAGGACTTTAGTGAGACAGAGAAACAAAGACTGAGGTGTTAGAGACTCATTGACTCCCTGGTGTTCATAGGAAATAACAGTCTCCTCTGAATGGTTAGTCGATAATATTAGAACGGTTCAAAGTGAATTAAATTGAATCAGTGTTTATCAATTTTTATTTAAAAACTTAGAAAATGCATCATGACGTCGTTAAAATCGACCTGGAGCCCCCCTCATGTCGTACTCAATGATTCACATCGGAGCATGAGGACTAAAACGGCGAAGGGGGGAATGTTTGAGCCTAAGTTTGACTTTGTGCCAGAGACTAAATTTCCTCTTTTGTTACTTGAACGTGTGAAGTGAAACGCCGAAGTCCGTCTGCAGGACTTCATCCGCAAGTTTCCTCGTCGGTCTGTTTTCCGTCTTGTGTCTAAACATAGCGTCCCATCTTCGCCTCCTCCTCTCTCGGTCTTAATAAGGCAGCTGTTGGTCTAAACATCCATTTGGCTTTGGAAGCCGGTTTGAGCCGCACTGCCAAGCCTCTGCACCATCTCGCCAGATCAGCTTTCACAGCCGACCCAAGCGCCTTGTGTCTAAAACTGCTGACTGGCGAACGTCTTTTTTTAAGCCTCCAGTATTTCTGTCTTCTGCTTCCTGGAAGTTCAGATAGTTTTGAAAGGTGCCCGGGCAGCAGAGGACTGTCAGAAAATAATCCGACATCATCCAGTCCGGAGCCCTCAGACTGTTGACTGTTGCGATGTTTGGCGCCAAAGGGAACACATACGGCAGTGTCCGGACTCCACTCGTCAGCACGAACCCCTCGTGTTTCACAGCGTCGGCATGAAACTGTTTTCCAGAAAAGCAGCGGTTTCCTGAGGCATCCTGGTAGAGCAGTGGTTTAAGACGAGTCCCGTTGAACGGCAACGTTCCCAGCTCGATTTTTGTGGCAAAAATGCCAGTTAAGTAACCTACAGCTGTCTTACAGCAGTGGCTCCACAGATTCCAGCTCCTTTACCTTGACAATGACAACTCTGGTCCGTCTGGTGTCGGTTGCGCTTTCCGTTTACTGAAGGGTTCGTTGTAAATTCAATTCGTTTGTACGGCAGAAATAAGGCCCGAGGTGTAACAGGCACCGACAGAGTAAGTAGGGTCTAGGGGTCGGCCGATATTAACATTCTTCCAATGATCAGAATCGTAACGAAATAAATGCATTTAAAAGTCTGCTCCTCCGGCTGTGACCTTTCTGAAAGGCTCCTGCCCTTGAACCAGGCAGCCTCTGCCGGTTGCCTGGTTCAACGTCCCAAACGCAGCCTCATACGGTTGGTTGTGTCGCGGGTAAAAGTCCGTTCTCCACGAGGGAAGACGGACGTGGAGAGGTGCATGTCTGAGACCAGAGGTTTCCTTTAAAGTAAGAGACAGATGTTGCTGAAGTTGCAGCAAACATCGCAATCGTCCCGATCTGTTCTGTGGCGACAATACCCAGTTTTCTTTGTGGAGTAACATTAGTCCTCAGAACATGACCGAACTTGTTGTATCATACCAGCTGAAAAAGAAAAACCAGACATCGATTAGTGATGGGCTGAAGAGTAAAGTGAAAGGAAAATAATGGCTTTTAAATCGGCACAATTCACCGCTGCAGCCATTTTTCTGCAGCCCTAGCGCTAAAGCAGCTCCAGAGAGCTAACGTTCGTAGCGTGGTAGCAGTCAACTGATCACTGCTCAATATGAGTTGGTGTTTCGACATGTCCCAGCTGATGACAGGAACCTATGAGCACTGGGGGGGTAACTGGGGACGGGACGTTGGGGAGAAGGGTTCAGATTTTCAGTTACTCATTTTTAATTCAATTTTATAAGTTATTAATTTTTGCAGAAAAAAACCCTGGGGAGCTGTTTAGTTCTTTATTTTCATGCATTTAAAATTTGAATTGATTTCAGAGGAAATTGTCGAAATGTTGGACTCCAGTATTTAATTAAACACATTTTTAAAGGCATTTAAGGGAAATTTGTGTCAATTTTATATATATATCAACTCCAGATATTGGATATTGTTTTCCTTGATTACTGATAATAGGTATGGGCCCTGAAAACAGCCCGAGTACGGTCCCCTCCGACCCGGCTGTACATGATGCAGGATCCTGCGCCGTGATATGAAAAATAAAATGCTGTTCAACGGAGCGACCGTGATCTCATCTCGTCGGACATCAGCTGATCCTGGCTTTGTTTGATCCAGCAACAGCAGCGGTTTGAACACCCAGCCACAAAACCTCGAGAGTCATTTGCCTCTCGAGGTTTTGTAGCTGGCGATGCAACAATGTCAGTGTGTGTGTTTCATTAGAAGAACTTATAAAGACGCACGTCATGGCCAAAGCAGCAGCAGCAACCAGCATTTGAAATCCTTCAGAATCTCAAGGAAAGTGGAGGGACTTTGGTTGGAAAAACTGAATTTGTTCTCTCATCACACCTCATTGAAAATCTGCTCCTCACTCTCAGCAGTGCTGCAGTTTGTGGGGGCGCGTAAATGCAATCATTCCTGCCTTTTCTGGTCATGTGGACAGTTGAGCCCGTTTTAACCCTCTGAGACGTTTGAGGTTGTGAGATTCCTGACGACCATAAGAAACTGTACCTTGGATTGAAAACGGCAGCAGCCAAAAGTGACTCATAGTGAAGCTCGTGCGTCTAACGGATCGCCGTCGCTGCAAATGACGAGGACGCCGTCACGTCTCGGTTTGGTTGAAGTCGAGGACGACGTGGGTAGAAGAAATGTATCCAACGCTTCCTCTAGTTTTCATGCTTTGCTGCCGCTGCTTTGTTTTTTTCCCCTTCTCGTAAAATGTGTTGAAATTGTGACCAAAGCAACAAATCTTTGAGTTTGAAACTTTACTCACACCATCTCACAAAACGCTTTTCTGGAGGTCAAGAATAATCTCCGTTGTTTAACCAACATGGCGAGAAGTCCCCAGAGTCCTCAGAAAAAAAAGACATTTGAACTCCCACATTTTAAATCCTGATTAAAAACTGGACGAGCGCCGTCCGCTGAAGCAGACGGTGTAAGTGGATCTGGACCGCAGAACTGGTCACAGAAGATCCAACAGAACAACAAACGGCGAGTCTAAAGGGATCGTCCCAAACCACCCAGTAACCACGGAGACAGGTCAGCCGTTTGTCATGACGCTGGTTTTATTGCCATTGGTTTAGTCGTGGTGAATGAGCACAGTGATCACAGTGGCTTACAGCATGGAGACCCTCGCAGGGGTCAAAGGTCAATGAAACAAAGGTGACATCCTCAGGGCTCCGAGTTGAGACTCTCATCAAACTCGGCGAGTTTTTGGCTGGTGACTCGTTAACGCCGAGCCCCGAGTGTCGTTACTATCGTTAACACGGCTATTAATTGATCACGCTACTTGTCACCTAATCGATTGTCTAATCTACAGTTATGGATGGAAGACTGCGATTTACAGGAAGTCACAGAGACACAGTTACAACAAAATGACAGACGCTGGGATGAATGAGGTCACCGTGGAGCTCAGTTTGGGCGGGAAACACAGACAGGACTTCAGCCACCATTTTCAAACCGGCACGGCTGAAGAGTCGCGAGCACAAAATGAATTCTGGTTTCGGCACCGAGCTGAGAGGAGGTTTGAAGATGTCACTTATTTCTCCCACGGGAAGCTCAAAGGGCCTGAACGGGAAATAAGTGGATGAAAAATTACAAATGATGCAAACAGAAACTCTCTACAGAATCTCTTTGATTTGGAATAGCTTCACGGGGTCTTTTATATTCAGGTCTGTAATTTGTTTCTTAATTCCAGACTGGTTTGTTTAGATCAGGACTTGTCAATGTCTGACGCCGTTTCCATTCAGTCCCGTTAGAAGCTGCTGAATCAGCTGTGACCGGCTCCTGTTCTCAGCGCAGCCGTGGATGTTCAGACAACTGTCACTGGGTCACTCTGACACTGAATGAAACTTAAAAACGGGAAGATTCTGAATGAAGTTCTGCAGTGATGATAGGCAGCAAGTTTTTTTTCCCTTCTGATTTCCAGGCTGCTAAAGAAGGTTATTCGCGATGGAGATAATGAATCTTCCAATGTGTGTTTCATGTCTGTGTGTTAAGAAGGAGTGACAACAAGCAGCAAAACTGCATTTTAGAAAACACGTTTGCTGACAATGTTGCACTTTTCATTAGATGTTTCTGAAGAGCCAGATTTGAGGTTTTTAGGTTATAAGTTCGACTGATTTATCTGATTTAAATGTCCTGATTTTGTTTTGTCTTTTTCCTCCATTTAGCGATTCAGTCTGACTCTGTTCATGTTGGACGTTACGTTGTTTTCTATCCAATCAGTAGCAACGACATATCCGAAGCAGCTGCGGCGAAGACATTGGCAAACGCTTGGCTACTTCCACGTCCAGCTGATCTTCCCGTTGGAGACCGGAAACTGTCTAAGCTACGATGAACCGTTACCTGACGCGAACGCAACAGTTTTAGCTGCTAAACTGAACTGTTAGCTAACATTATCTGCGCTGTGCGAGCTGATGAACAAACTAAAACCAGGACTCCAACTATTTTACCCGCTGAAATAAAGCATTAGGCTACTTAACCTCTAATTAGCCGCTAAAACTGAAACAGAAAAAGGGGCAGAAAGACGGTGAATCACAACCTAATTTTTCATCCACTTATTTTAGCTCGACACAAACCCTCTTCCGTGACATGTCAAAAGACGTGACCGGTCACGTTTTCTCTCTCGTCATCCAGCTCTGGACTCCGTCTCTGTTTCCAGCCCAAACCCGATGGGATTTCTCACCAGAGGAGAGAGCGCCCCCTGCTGGTTCCACTGCTACAACATCAGCTTTCCAAAAAACTTCAAGGTAAGAAATGTACTCAATTGAATGATGAAACATTGTGGTTGTTTTTCAGGACAACAATTCTGTCGCGTCAGGAAAAGGAAAAAACTTTTTTTGTGGTGACAAGAAACCAAAAAGAAACAAACAAACAAAATAATCGTCGACCTCTATGTTCCCATGAAGATCCCATAGTTTTCATTTTCTTGTTTATTTGGAGGTTAAAAAACATTTTGGCAATGTTTTTGGCTATGAAATCATTGACAATATTTTTCAAAAATGAGCTATAAAAAACAAAGATCTACAGAAAAACGAAGCTGAAATAAAAAGACAATCCCAAACTCAAAAGCTCTGCTGTGAGTGAATCCTGTGCTGGTTTTGAGAACAGCAGGAGGTTTTGGGAAACAGACTTCAGATGTTTTTTGGGAAGCGGGGGCTCTCCGCGGAGGGAAACCCGCCGGCGGTGAAGTTGGTTCCACTGTGTCCATCATCAAAAGCCGCAGTGGACGGTCAGAACAGACAGATTCTGTTGACCCAGTTTCAGGTCAAACATGCATATACGTATCCTCACAGTTGTTTCTGGAGGTTCAACAATTTTGATTCCCTGAATCGGAAACGCTCTAAAAGCAGCGTCCTTCGCGGCGGCTGATCCAATCTGATCTGAAGTTTTCAGTGGGGGAAGCCAAACGGTCGGAGTCCGAATGTCTGACCGTTCAACCGGAGACTCCTTGCACAGCACGTTCGCCACGCGGCCACGGTCCAGCATCCCGTTCTTACGATACAGCCACGGTTCACAGCCTCCCGTAAATCACCGGTCAGCCATCTGACGTCACTGTGACATCGCTCTGTGAGCGGTCTGTTGGTCAGTGTTAGAGACAGACTGATGACGGGCTTCCTCTACTTTCCAGCATTAAACTACGGGGGATTTGTCCAACAAAGACACATCACATCCGTGGACATCACATTCAAAATGCGTTTGTTTGCTTTATTCATCCTGTAAAAGATCCTCATCTATTACCATGTCACCACGAGTACCAGAGACCAGTCAAGAGAAATACAAGCTGGAGATTTCAATCACAAAGCTGAAATTGTTTGAGAAAAAAAGCTGTAATGTTACAAGAAAAACAAGAATAGAGTTGTTATGTTTCAGATATTAAAAAAAAAAATAGCTGCTTCGCGACCAAAACGTAGGATTGGACTGCGTCGATCGCCGATGGTTTTTGAGGCTTTTTGTTATATGAAACGTTTCACCATTTCCCGACAGTGGGAAAAAATGGACTGTTTTCTGAAATGACTTTTAATCTTCACAAGCACAGAAGTCTGTGTCTTTTTTAAAGTTAAGAAAAAAATGAGAAAATTAAAGCTGCATCAGTGAATTGGATTTTTCATCAGTACCAACAACCAACAGTAGAGAAAGCTCTTCGAGAAATGAGTAGTGAAACATGGGAAGGTGTACTGACTGTAATGTAACTGAGTTAACTCCCATATCAGTCTGTCTCTAGCTTGAGTGAGGAAGCGGAACCATTCAAACCCCGTTTACAATCAATCAGCGTGAGCATCAGAGTCTCGGGTCGCATCTCCGTGTCCGTGCAGTGCTGTCCAAGGTTTCCCAGCAACGCTGAGGGAACCGTCCAGTCCTGCACTTGACAGTTCTGGATCAACGATACTGTCACAACATGTTTGCTTTGTTTTTTTGGCAGAAGAGCACAAAGACAAAATGACATGAAAACAACATCCGATTTTGGTAATGTACATTTTTTTTAAAGTCGTTTTTTCATATTTTCTTTTGTGTTAAATGGCTGCAAATGTTTTTGTTTTGTTTTTTCCACCCTCTGACCCTCCCAGGCTCCCGTCCAGAGACAAGACATTAACATTTAAAAAACAGTAATGTCACAACGTCGCTTTAAAAATAAAAGACTCTACGTTTAAAATGTCAGTTTGATCGTTTCTATAAAATACTGCCTCAGGTTAGTTTTATGAGTGAGATTACAGGTATCGGTGGCACTTGGGTCACGTGACTGTGACCTCTACATCAACGTTTGATCTCTAATCTCACTAGTTTTCTCGTCGGCCCCGTACTAATTATTTCTCTACCCCGTCAGTGCTGCTTCACACTTGTCTGGTTAAATCTGCTTGTTTCTGATCTGGCGTCGAACCTCGAGCCTCAAGATCGGCCAACTAGACATCAGCTCCACTGCAGAGCTGCAACTAATGAGGATTTACAAAATTAATTCGTCACGTTTTTTTTTTTTGTTTAACAAATTCATCGTTCAGTGAAAACTAAAGACAAAGTCCATCTTCAGTTCTCAGAGTTTAAACAGCAGGAAAAAAAAATCCAAACCAAAGCGATTCGACTGAAATGGAGAAAAGTGGTGAATCCTCCGAACGGAGAGGCTGGAGCCGGATTACGTCTCAGCCAACAGCAGCACCGACCGGCTCTGACGCACGTGACTCCGGAGGCGCTTCGGTTCTCGATGCGTTCGCTCGCTCTCCCTCTCACAGCGCGCGGCTGAAATTAAATCGGACTTCGGTTCCAAATTTCAAAAGAGTGTGTGAATCGTCGCTCAGTCCCTGGATGCGATCCGGGCCTGGAAGCTCCCGGTGACTGCTGGGATACGTAGTGTTTCGGTTCAACTTCCCAGAAACTAAGACGCCTCTTCTCGCTTTAAATGGTGGAGTCACAGGCTGCAGTTATTCAGCCCTTAAAACATTTTGTCTTCACTTTTCAAAAAGAAACTGAACTTTTTTCTTTACCCCTCTGCCGTCGAGTTAATTATGTGCAAATGAATCCTATCAAATCAGACAAGCAGAATCCATTTTTTTCTTTCTCGGTGGAGATAATAATGTCAGAATCTGAGCCGTGGGGGGTCTGAGGGAAAAACACTGATATTCAGTAAAACACACAGAGAACAAAAAAAAACCCCAAAAAGAAGCTAAAATCATCTAAAGCTAAAACTCTTCAAACGCTTGAGCACTTTGAGAATTAGAAATCAAAACAAAATCAAAAAGATTCCCTTTCATAGTGTGTTCAGAGCCACACGAAGCCTCAACAGCCTTAACATCACTGCATCGCAGCAAACCCGCCAAAATAAAAGCCCCGGCCCTCGCTGATCGTTCACGTTAGCCGGGCAGACACTGCTTAAAGGCCTCGCTGCACCAATGTAGGTCAATAGGACACAGTTTAAATGAAATGTGAACACAGAGCCACCAGAATGTGACGCATCTAAGTCCCAGTTTTACAATGGTGGTTTTCATTTTTCTAAGCAATTACCGTATCCTGCATCTCAAGTTTCAGTTTCTTAAATTTTCATCGATGTTGGAGAACCTTTAAAGCTGCAACATGGAACGGGACGAGGAGGGAAATGTTTCCGGAAATATTTCCCACAGTCCCCTCCTGCTAGCAGCCGACGCCGCTGACATCGCTGCCAAAGCGTTTGCATAAAAAGCTGAAAGAAGTTTTGCTTTGAAAGTCTGAATGAGAAGTGAGGTAGCCCGAAGCTCGAGTCGGTCGCAGCCGGCGTCGCTTGGTGCGGCTCGTTGCTCGTGTTCGCCGGCTAGACGTGAACAATCAGCCAGAAATAATCATCATCATCGTCATCACATTTACATACTGCATCAAATATAGATAACACACAAAGATATTCAATATATATATTTGTCATACTGTATGTATCAGCAAAATAAAAGCCTCCACAAAATAAATCTCTGATTCATTTTACAATATGTAAAACAAAACACGATTCTTTTTAAAAGTGCTAGCAACATTATTTTACAACAATGTGCAAATGTATGTAGTTTTAGTATATCTTACATTCGAATCATTTTGTTTCCCCGTGACAGGTGGATAGTGGGTGGTTGCTAGGAGACAGAGTTGCAGACACGCCCCCGCAGACTGCTGATTGGTGGGATGTAAACCAGAGCCATACACAGGACGTCCTGTAGGGCTCTGGGTTTGGCTAGTCAACCGTATGGGCTCTAGAGTTAAGACAACGACGTAAGGCAACGCGTGGCATCACGCTGAGTCCTCCGGCTCTCGTCTCTCCTCCAGCCGATCTGACAAAGCCATTTCAGCGCCTCCTCCATCTTTGTCTGTCAGCTGTCTCTAACTGACGCTAAATTCCAAATTAAAATTGGTCACGTCCCGAGGCTGCGAACAGACACGTTGCCGGCACGGTCTTTCTTTAAAAAGAGGAGGGGTCCGGTGAAGTTCCCGTTGGTGGATCGTTGGCTGACACCAATGCATACGAAAATCTGATCACCGTTTTTTTAGACGTTTCTGTTTCGCGATGACGTCTGGACAGAAAAGTCGAGATCTGTTCAGTTCAGCCGTCGGCGAGGAGAGCGTGACGTTCGGCGGGAGGAGCTCAGCGTTAACGAGACTGATGAGACGAGGCAGAGAGGAGTGAACAGGTTGATATTGGCAGCCTTGAGCCCTGGTCTGGGGTCAGCCCTGCGGGGCAAGTATCATTCCATTTGGCACTTCAGTCGACCCGGGGGACAGAGAAGGAAGCCTGACCTCTGACCTGCTCGGATCCAGAACACGAAGGGGTTAAAGGTCAGATCCAGTAAGATTTCAGTCTCCAGCTTTTTATTTGACGGTCTGAGTTGTTTTAGTGCGACTACTCGGATGACTGGGATGTCAGAAACTGTCACGTACTGTGTGTTTGTCTGGAAGTGGAGAAAGATGCAACTTTGCCCAATTACAGGGGCAAGTGTCTGAAAAATGAAAACAAAGGTGGATCGCTGATCTTTAGTTTTATTCTTTTTTTTCTTAATCTTCTCACGACCCCAAGTTTGGAACCACTGGATTAAAATACTTGACCGTATATAAAGTCATTAAAATCTTGAGCACCTACAATAAAACGCTGCTTTAGTATTGATTCATCAGTATTAACAAAATCGCTGACGGGGGACGTTTTTTGCTAAAGACGTACTTTTACTTCTGAACCTGGGCCTCACTTCCTGATGGTTTTGGGTGTAAATGATTGATAGGGAATTGCAGTTGGTCGGGTTTTGGCATTTGTCCACGTACTGTACTGTACCTTTACTCAGGTAAAATCAGAAATGCGGAACCTTGACATGTAATTGAGTATTTTTACGTGCTGTATTTTACTTAAGTATCTGAACATTTATTCCACCTCCGCTGGATTAAACTGATTTGTCGTTGAGTCCCTTTTGAGATCATGTAACAATGCAGGAGCTGATGCTGCTTCACCCAGTCGCTAATCCATCTT
>NW_024402575.1:0-37823 GCF_016859285.1 Xiphias gladius
ATGAAATGAAAAAATATATTCTATTCATTTTAGCAGCTGTACTCGATTCCATAATGAAAATGATCAAACATAATCCCCAATCCATCCAAACATAACTCATCTTTTATCTGGAATTGTCAAAATTGTAACTGTAATAACTCTTGGTTAAGTTTCCTTTTCATGCGTGTTTATGTTTGAGTACATTTCCTGGATACATAACAAGTAAACAAAGTTGTCAGTTTTCAATCCAGCTGGATCACATTTTCCTGATTCCTTTTCTTATAGAGGTCTATGGGCTGAGGGTAAATGAGGCTGCACAGGTTTGATATTTGCAGAGTAAAAGGCCTTCTTAAATGCGAAGATCAGTAATGGCGTGTGTAACAGAGAAAAAAAAAACAAAAACAAAAAAAACCCCCAACATTAGGTTTGTGCACTTACAATCATAATAGTGGTGGCCAGCGCTCTTGTTTTGTCACACATCCTTTTCAGCTGCTTCAATGGCCCCATCAGAAACATGGTGCTGTTGGAAAGGGTCATAGAGCAACAAATATGTCAAAATGTAAACAGTAAATACTTTTTAACGTTTATATTCAATATGTATGCACCGCCCACATCGACGATCACTCCTGCTCATAGATTACAAAGCTCTTCTTACAATAAAACTGTCACAATCACATCATGAGCTGCTCTCATCTGATTCGTTTTTGCAGGGTCTTGTTGTGCACACTGACCTGCACAGAGCACATATGTTTCCAAAAGTATAAAAGACGATGAAGAGAGTGAGCCCGATCCTGGGGAGGAAGAGCACACACACACCCTGCAAGACAGAGACAAGGATTGTTGATTCTTGACCGCGCGGCCCACACACATTACCTGCATGTTTCATCTCTAGGCTGCGGCTGGCAGGACCGGTTAGTGTCGCCACACGGCTGAACACTGCATCTTCAACATTCCCCAGAGCAAGAAGAACCTGTAAGGTCACGTCACCTCTCCCCGCGCTCTTCCTGGTTTTTTGCGCGGCACACAACACACCGGGAGTAGACCAACACACGAATTATTACACATCCCTACCAAAATTGTGCACGCGGCCCCCACCACGAAACAGGCGACGAATCCCTTCACGCGTGCGCCCCAGCCTAACGTGGAGGCCCCATTCACGGTCTGCAATGAAGGAGTCGAGATCCCCTCATCAATCGGTGTGTCGGCTGGGATCACAGTTTAAACAGCGTGGGCCAAAGTTAGAGTTCAGTTTTACCTCTAGGATGGTTCGGTCATCTCTGCGCGCCTCCTCGCCACTCACAACCGATTTCAGCTTATCCATAGCTGAGGATGCTCGGAAGTCGACTGCACCGAAGACACCGAACGCGGTCGTCTCCCGGAGCCTCGGAGAGAATTGGCCGGTTTCCTCCAATCGCTGTGGCTGGGCAACAACGTCACATGGCTGCCGGCGGCCTGACTGCTCACCTGGCCAGGTGGGGGACTCCCGTTTAGCCACACCTGAGCGGAGAGACGGCGGGACGAGGAGGTCTCACTATGATCTTTTCTTTGTTTGTTTGTTTGTTTGTTGCCAGCTCTTTGACTCAGTCTTAACACAAAACACAGACATTTTAAGGAGATTAAAAAGCGTTGTAAAATATTGTGGGCAAATCAAAATCCTACCATAGAAAGTACTTACTTTTCAACATGAAAGTTTCTTTTAGATACTTAGTTTACATGTATTTATTTATTTATTTTTGGCTTTTTTTTGTGATGATGATCAAGTTTTATCATCGATTGGTTGTTGCTTACGATTACCTAAAGTCTATATGGACATAATCCCACAATCAAGCAAAGTCGCATATTGTAACTATTGTAAATAGAGCTGAACTGGTTGGTCGAGTATCAATCAAAAGAAAAACAATCAGCAACTATATCCCCATAATCTGAATTTTTTTTTTGCAACAATAATAAATACTCAATCGTTTGTTATTTTTGTCGATTTTCTGTTCTTCTTTGTCTCGTGATAATAAACAGAACATAAGGTATTTTAGTTTTAGACTGTTGCAATGATAACGAGAGGTTTTTGACATTTTATTGGTAAAACGATTGATGAATCAAAAAAAGACAGGAGCTTAACCAGTAATGGCAACAATCATTAATTGCAGTCCTAATATATGATTGTTTTATGGAGTGGCGAAAGAAGTATTATTACCAATACAGCGATGCAAAAATACTCCATTACAAGTACAAGTCCTTAATGAAACCCTCTCTTTAAGTAAAAGTACACGAGTATCAGCAGCATAATGTAGTTAAAGTATTCGAGTAAAAGTACTGCTTCGGTCCCTCTGTCTGATACATTATTATATATGACATCATTAGATGACTAATAGTGAAGCATCAGTGTGTCAGCAGCCTGTTACTGTTGGAGCTGCTGGAGGTGGAGCTAGTTTGAACCACTTTATACACAGTTTTATATACAGGGACAGCAGATGAATCTGAGGGGAGGAGAGAGAAAAGAGGATGAGACAAAGTTCTGGTACACAAATCTGTTTTCAGCTTGTGGACCTTTTTCTCGAATCTTTGATTTTTGATGAGATATCTGCACTGTGACCCTGACTACACACTGCTTTTTGTAGGACGTCAGAGGCCCAAAAGTACCTCTGCTCTCCGGCCATCATGGTATCAGGAATCAACTATGATCTTTGATTTGTGATGAGATATTGGATCATTTGAAAATGTATTGAAATGAAGCCATGTGAGAGGTCTAAAGGGGAAAAAATCAGATATCTGCAACGTGACCCTGACTAAACACTGCTTTTCGTGAGACGTCAGAAGACAAGAAGGTTGGAAACCACTGGTTAACAATGTGTTGTAGTTGAAAGGCTTGTTATATTACCCTCGATTTTAAAAAGTAACTACTGGGCCAAGCTTTCAAATAAATGTAGTGGGGTAGAAAGTACAATATTTCCCTCTGAAATGTGGTGCAGGGGAAGTATAAAGTAGCATAAAATGAAAATAGTCAAGTAAATGACAAGCACCTCTAAATTGTACTCAAGTGCAGTAGTCGAGGAATGTACTTAGTTACTTTCCACCACTGTCTAATTCAGCGACGTCTCAATCATGTGTTAAACACGTCACCTTAATCAGTGACATCTTAATGCTGTAAATGATGGATCGTCAGACTCCTGCACGGAGCCGTTTTCAATATGTAATCAGTCAAGGATAGAATTGGGCAAAAATCAGAAATTGTGGATACATTACAGATACCTGTTAGTGTAGCATGACCGAGGTGTTCAATGTAGGAAATAAGGCTCTTTATACATTCCACAAACAGGATTGGATGGCAGTATTGATTAAACGGGCCTAATCTATCCCAGCACAGAGTGCAGTTTCATTTTGAAGGGAACTTGGATGCAACGTTTTCAGAAAGAAAAAGGAAACAAAGAAGAAAATATAGGATACTGGCTTATCCAAAAAAAATGATGTATTTTTTTTTCTAAAGTCTGGTTTAAGGCAAGCACATCAACTTAAACTTGTCTAACGTGTGACTGTTGGGAGCCTATCACATCAACTGTTATTGTATTATTGCTGAATGTCCAGTGGACAATGAAAAAAAAGGTCCCGGTGAAATGTGGAGCTTTGGGCCTGGTGTCACCTTTAACACAGTGAACCTCATGGTGAGCATACTGACAAATGAAAGGCCCTGTTGGAATGACAAGGCTGCCTATCTGTCAGATATTATGCACCCATCTCATTTCAAACAATATCTGTGGCTACTGCTAATGGCTTCAAGTAAAGTAAGAGCTAGTGGACTCAACTGATTTTAAATATGCAAGAATCGATTCTCTGGGCTATTGGGGGCAGCAGGGATCAGGATGTAAAAACAACACTAACATATTATGACAGTACAAAGTTGACATGCTAGTTTATGTTGAGAGCAACTGGAGAAAAGAGCAAATGCCTTTTGCTTGTAATGAAACAACAATGTTCCAGCTTTAAATTCAAGTCAATTGTAAAGACTTTTGCACTTTAACATGAATTTCCTCTGACTATGTTGACTACTGATTCACACCCATACTCTCCAGTCATCATGGTTTCAGGAACCAACTGAACTGATGTGTGGATGCACTGGATCGAACTGCGTCATCTGAATATTTCACTGTGTTTCATAGCTGATCTGATTTGATTGGAAAGAAAGAAAGAAAGAGGAAAGAAAGAGGAAAGAAAGAGAGAGAGAGAAAGAAAGAGGAAGAAAGAGAGAGAGAGAGAAAGAAAAAAAGCCCACAGTGGACTCGTGAAAGCTCTGAGGTTCGGATGGTGCCTGAGCCCTCCTGCCAGGGGACCCGGTACCGGAGCGCTGGGTAAACCGAGCCACCGCTTGGGACAGGACGTGAGCCTCCAGGCCACGCCGCGAGCTTGAAGCTCAGCGGCGCCGCCTGGTGCTAAGGCCTCCACCGACAGCCGTGTGTGGGTGGTCTGGTGGCCTCGGCTGTCAGCGGCTGCAGCCGAGACCCCGGCGTCCATCCGCTCACCAGAGCTTTCCACGTCTCCTCTGCGGGAGTGTGGACTCTGAAGTGATGGCAGCCGCGGCTTCTATTTACAACCTCGCTTTAGCGGGCTTCGTGACGTCTTGATGACGTCACTGGTAGGGTCTTTGTCTGACAGCCCATCAAAGATTTTATTTTCCAGTGACGTCATCTAATTCCAGAGGCGGACGAAGCGTTCAGATCCTTTACTTAAGTAAAAGTACCAATACAGCGATGCAAAAATACTCCATTACAAGTACAAGTCCTTAATGAAACCCTCTCTTTAAGTAAAAGTACACGAGTATCAGCAGCATAATGTAGTTAAAGTATTCGAGTAAAAGTACTGCTTCGGTCCCTCTGTCTGATACATTATTATATATGACATCATTAGATGACTAATAGTGAAGCATCAGTGTGTCAGCAGCCTGTTACTGTTGGAGCTGCTGGAGGTGGAGCTAGTTTGAACCACTTTATACACAGTTTTATATACAGGGACAGCAGATGAATCTGAGGGGAGGAGAGAGAAGGATGAGACAAAGTTCTGGTACACAAATCTGTTTTCAGCTTGTGGACCTTTTTCTCGAATCTTTGATTTTTGATGAGATATCTGCACTGTGACCCTGACTACACACTGCTTTTTGTAGGACGTCAGAGGCCCAAAAGTACCTCTGCTCTCCGGCCATCATGGTATCAGGAATCAACTATGATCTTTGATTTGTGATGAGATATTGGATCATTTGAAAATGTATTGAAATGAAGCCATGTGAGAGGTCTAAAGGGGAAAAAATCAGATATCTGCAACGTGACCCTGACTAAACACTGCTTTTCGTGAGACGTCAGAAGACAAGAAGGTTGGAAACCACTGGTTAACAATGTGTTGTAGTTGAAAGGCTTGTTATATTACCCTCGATTTTAAAAGTAACTACTGGGCCAAGCTTTCAAATAAATGTAGTGGGGTAGAAAGTACAATATTTCCCTCTGAAATGTGGTGCAGGGGAAGTATAAAGTAGCATAAAATGAAAATAGTCAAGTAAATGACGAGCACCTCTAAATTGTACTCAAGTGCAGTAGTCGAGGGAATGTACTTAGTTACTTTCCACCACTGTCTAATTCAGCGACGTCTCAATCATGTGTTAAACACGTCACCTTAATCAGTGACATCTTAATGCTGTAAATGATGGATCGTCAGACTCCTGCACGGAGCCGTTTTCAATATGTAATCAGTCAAGGATAGAATTGGGCAAAAATCAGAAATTGTGGATACATTACAGATACCTGTTAGTGTAGCATGACCGAGGTGTTCAATGTAGGAAATAAGGCTCTTTATACATTCCACAAACAGGATTGGATGGCAGTATTGATTAAACGGGCCTAATCTATCCCAGCACAGAGTGCAGTTTCATTTTGAAGGTAACTTGGATGCAACGTTTTCAGAAAGAAAAAGGAAACAAAGAAGAAAATATAGGAAACGGGCTTATCCAAAAAAATGATGTTTTTTTTTTTCTAAAGTCTGGTTTAAAAGCACATCAACTTAAACTTGTCTAACGTGTGACTGTTGGGAGCCTATCACATCAACTGTTATTGTATTATTGCTGAATGTCCAGTGGACAATGAAAAAAAGGTCCCGGTGAAATGTGGAGCTTTGGGCCTGGTGTCACCTTTAACACAGTGAACCTCATGGTGAGCATACTGACAAATGAAAGGCCCTGTTGGAATGACAAGGCTGCCTATCTGTCAGATATTATGCACCCATCTCATTTCAAACAATATCTGTGGCTACTGCTAATGGCTTCAAGTAAAGTAAGAGCTAGTGGACTCAACTGATTTTAAATATGCAAGAATCGATTCTCTGGGCTATTGGGGGCAGCAGGGATCAGGATGTAAAAACAACACTAACATATTATGACAGTACAAAGTTGACATGCTAGTTTATGTTGAGAGCAACTGGAGAAAAGAGCAAATGCCTTTTGCTTGTAATGAAACAACAATGTTCCAGCTTTAAATTCAAGTCAATTGTAAAGACTTTTTGCACTTTAACATGAATTTCCTCTGACTATGTTGACTACTGATTCACACCCATACTCTCCAGTCATCATGGTTTCAGGAACCAACTGAACTGATGTGTGGATGCACTGGATCGAACTGCGTCATCTGAATATTTCACTGTGTTTCATAGCTGATCTGATTTGATTGGAAAGAAAGAAAGAAAGAGGGAAAGAAAGAGGGAAAGAAAGAGGGAAAGAAAGAGAGAAAGAGAGAGAAAGAAAGAGGGAAAGAAAGAGAGAAAGAGAGAGAAAGAAAGAAAAAAGCCCACAGTGGACTCGTGAAAGCTCTGAGGTTCCGGATGGTGCCTGAGCCCTCCTGCCAGGGGACCCGGTACCGGCGCGCTGGGTAAACCGAGCCACCGCTTGGGACAGGACGCCTCCAGGCCACGCCGCTGAAGCTCAGCAAGCTCAGCGGCGCCGCCTGGTGCTAAGGCCTCCACCGACAGCCGTGTGTGGGTGGTCTGGTGGCCTCGGCTGTCAGCGGCTGCAGCCGAGACCCCGGCGTCCATCCGCTCACCAGAGCTTTCCACGTCTCCTCTGCGGGAGTGTGGACTCTGAAGTGATGGCAGCGGCTTCTATTTACAACCTCGCTTTAGCGGGCTTCGTGACGTCTTGATGACGTCACTGGTAGGGTCTTTGTCTGACAGCCCATCAAAGATTTTATTTTCCAGTGACGTCATCTAATTCCAGAGGCGGACGAAGCGTTCAGATCCTTTACTTAAGTAAAAGTACCAATACAGCGATGCAAAAATACTCCATTACAAGTACAAGTCCTTAATGAAACCCTCTCTTTAAGTAAAAGTACACGAGTATCAGCAGCATAATGTAGTTAAAGTATTCGAGTAAAAGTACTGCTTGGTCCCTCTGTCTGATACATTATTATATATGACATCATTAGATGACTAATAGTGAAGCATCAGTGTGTCAGCAGCCTGTTACTGTTGGAGCTGCTGGAGGTGGAGCTAGTTTGAACCACTTTATACACAGTTTTATATACAGGGACAGCAGATGAATCTGAGGGAGGAGAGAGAAAAGAGGATGAGACAAAGTTCTGGTACACAAATCTGTTTTCAGCTTGTGGACCTTTTTCTCGAATCTTTGATTTTGATGAGATATCTGCACTGTGACCCTGACTACACACTGCTTTTTGTAGGACGTCAGAGGCCCAAAAGTACCTCTGCTCTCCGGCCATCATGGTATCAGGAATCAACTATGATCTTTGATTTGTGATGAGATATTGGATCATTTGAAAATGTATTGAAATGAAGCCATGTGAGAGGTCTAAAGGGGAAAAAATCAGATATCTGCAACGTGACCCTGACTAAACACTGCTTTTCGTGAGACGTCAGAAGACAAGAAGGTTGGAAACCACTGGTTAACAATGTGTTGTAGTTGAAAGGCTTGTTATATTACCCTCGATTTTAAAAGTAACTACTGGGCCAAGCTTTCAAATAAATGTAGTGGGGTAGAAAGTACAATATTTCCCTCTGAAATGTGGTGCAGGGGAAGTATAAAGTAGCATAAAATGAAAATAGTCAAGTAAATGACGAGCACCTCTAAATTGTACTCAAGTGCAGTAGTCGAGTGAATGTACTTAGTTACTTTCCACCACTGTCTAATTCAGCGACGTCTCAATCATGTGTTAAACACGTCACCTTAATCAGTGACATCTTAATGCTGTAAATGATGGATCGTCAGACTCCTGCACGGAGCCGTTTTCAATATGTAATCAGTCAAGGATAGAATTGGGCAAAAATCAGAAATTGTGGATACATTACAGATACCTGTTAGTGTAGCATGACCGAGGTGTTCAATGTAGGAAATAAGGCTCTTTATACATTCCACAAACAGGATTGGATGGCAGTATTGATTAAACGGGCCTAATCTATCCCAGCACAGAGTGCAGTTTCATTTGAAGGGAACTTGGATGCAACGTTTTCAGAAAGAAAAAGGAAACAAAGAAGAAAATATAGGAAACCGGGCTTATCCAAAAAAATGATGTATTTTTTTTTTTCTAAAGTCTGGTTTAAGGCAAGCACATCAACTTAAACTTGTCTAACGTGTGACTGTTGGGAGCCTATCACATCAACTGTTATTGTATTATTGCTGAATGTCCAGTGGACAATGAAAAAAAGGTCCCGGTGAAATGTGGAGCTTTGGGCCTGGTGTCACCTTTAACACAGTGAACCTCATGGTGAGCATACTGACAAATGAAAGGCCCTGTTGGAATGACAAGGCTGCCTATCTGTCAGATATTATGCACCCATCTCATTTCAAACAATATCTGTGGCTACTGCTAATGGCTTCAAGTAAAGTAAGAGCTAGTGGACTCAACTGATTTTAAATATGCAAGAATCGATTCTCTGGGCTATTGGGGCAGCAGGGATCAGGATGTAAAAACAACACTAACATATTATGACAGTACAAAGTTGACATGCTAGTTTATGTTGAGAGCAACTGGAGAAAAGAGCAAATGCCTTTTGCTTGTAATGAAACAACAATGTTCCAGCTTTAAATTCAAGTCAATTGTAAAGACTTTTGCACTTTAACATGAATTTCCTCTGACTATGTTGACTACTGATTCACACCCATACTCTCCAGTCATCATGGTTTCAGGAACCAACTGAACTGATGTGTGGATGCACTGGATCGAACTGCGTCATCTGAATATTTCACTGTGTTTCATAGCTGATCTGATTTGATTGGAAAGAAAGAAAGAAAGAGGGAAAGAAAGAGGGAAAGAAAGAGAGAAAGAAAGAAAGAAAGAGGAAAGAAAGAAGAAGAAAAGAAAAAAAAGCCCACAGTGGACTCGTGAAAGCTCTGAGGTTCGGATGGTGCCTGAGCCCTCCTGCCAGGGGACCCGGTACCGGCGCTGGGTAAACCGAGCCACCGCGTGGGACTGGACGTGAGCCTCCCGGCCCCGCCGCGAGCTGAAGCTCAGCGGCGCCGCCTGGTGCTAAGGCCTCCACCGACAGCCGTGTGTGGGTGGTCTGGTGGCCTCGGCTGTCAGCGGCTGCAGCCGAGACCCCGGCGTCCATCCGCTCACCAGAGCTTTCCACGTCTCCTCTGCGGGAGTGTGGACTCTGAAGTGATGGCAGCCGCGGCTTCTATTTACAACCTCGCTTTAGCGGGCTTCGTGACGTCTTGATGACGTCACTGGTAGTGTCTTTGTCTGACAGCCCATCAAAGATTTTATTTTCCAGTGACGTCATCTAATTCCAGAGGCGGACGAAGCGTTCAGATCCTTTACTTAAGTAAAAGTACCAATACAGCGATGCAAAAATACTCCATTACAAGTACAAGTCCTTAATGAAACCCTCTCTTTAAGTAAAAGTACACAGTATCAGCAGCATAATGTAGTTAAAGTATTCGAGTAAAAGTACTGCTTCGGTCCCTCTGTCTGATACATTATTATATATGACATCATTAGATGACTAATAGTGAAGCATCAGTGTGTCAGCAGCCTGTTACTGTTGGAGCTGCTGGAGGTGGAGCTAGTTTGAACCACTTTATACACAGTTTTATATACAGGGACAGCAGATGAATCTGAGGGGAGGAGAGAGAAAAGAGGATGAGACAAAGTTCTGGTACACAAATCTGTTTTCAGCTTGTGGACCTTTTTCTCGAATCTTTGATTTTTGATGAGATATCTGCACTGTGACCCTGACTACACACTGCTTTTTGTAGGTCGTCAGAGGCACAAAATTACCTCTGCTCTCCGGCAATCATGGTATAAGGAATCATATATGATCTTTGATTTGTGATGAGTTATTGGATAATTTGTAAATGTATTGAAATGAAGCCATGTGAGAGGTCTAAAGGGAAAAATCAGATATCTGCAACGTGACCCTGACTAAACACTGCTTTTCGTGAGGCGTCAGAAGACAAGAAGGTTGGAAACCACTGGTTAACAATGTGTTGTAGTTGAAAGGCTTGTTATATTACCCTCGATTTTAAAAGTAACTACTGGGCCAAGCTTTCAAATAAATGTAGTGGGGTAGAAAGTACAATATTTCCCTCTGAAATGTGGTGCAGGGAAGTATAAAGTAGCATAAAATGAAAATAGTCAAGTAAATGACGAGCACCTCTAAATTGTACTCAAGTGCAGTAGTCGAGGAATGTACTTAGTTACTTTCCACCACTGTCTAATTCAGCGACGTCTCAATCATGTGTTAAACACGTCACCTTAATCAGTGACATCTTAATGCTGTAAATGATGGATCGTCAGACTCCTGCACGGAGCCGTTTTCAATATGTAATCAGTCAAGGATAGAATTGGGCAAAAATCAGAAATTGTGGATACATTACAGATACCTGTTAGTGTAGCATGACCGAGGTGTTCAATGTAGGAAATAAGGCTCTTTATACATTCCACAAACAGGATTGGATGGCAGTATTGATTAAACGGGCCTAATCTATCCCAGCACAGAGTGCAGTTTCATTTGAAGGGAACTTGGATGCAACGTTTTCAGAAAGAAAAAGGAAACAAAGAAGAAAATATAGGAAACCGGGCTTATCCAAAAAAAATGATGTATTTTTTTTTCTAAAGTCTGGTTTAAGGCAAGCACATCAACTTAAACTTGTCTAACGTGTGACTGTTGGGAGCCTATCACATCAACTGTTATTGTATTATTGCTGAATGTCCAGTGGACAATGAAAAAAAGGTCCCGGTGAAATGTGGAGCTTTGGGCCTGGTGTCACCTTTAACACAGTGAACCTCATGGTGAGCATACTGACAAATGAAAGGCCCTGTTGGAATGACAAGGCTGCCTATCTGTCAGATATTATGCACCCATCTCATTTCAAACAATATCTGTGGCTACTGCTAATGGCTTCAAGTAAAGTAAGAGCTAGTGGACTCAACTGATTTTAAATATGCAAGAATCGATTCTCTGGGCTATTGGGGGCAGCAGGGATCAGGATGTAAAAACAACACTAACATATTATGACAGTACAAAGTTGACATGCTAGTTTATGTTGAGAGCAACTGGAGAAAAGAGCAAATGCCTTTTGCTTGTAATGAAACAACAATGTTCCAGCTTTAAATTCAAGTCAATTGTAAAGACTTTTTGCACTTTAACATGAATTTCCTCTGACTATGTTGACTACTGATTCACACCCATACTCTCCAGTCATCATGGTTTCAGGAACCAACTGAACTGATGTGTGGATGCACTGGATCGAACTGCGTCATCTGAATATTTCACTGTGTTTCATAGCTGATCTGATTTGATTGGAAAGAAAGAAAGAAAGAAAGAGGAAAGAAAGAAAGAAAGAAAGAGAGAAAGAAAGAGGAAAGAAAGAGAGAAAGAAAAAAGCCCACAGTGGACTCGTGAAAGCTCTGAGGTTCGGATGGTGCCTGAGCCCTCCTGCCAGGGGACCCGGTACCGGCGCTGGGTAAACCGAGCCACCGCTTGGGACAGGACGTGAGCCTCCAGGCCACGCGCGAGCTGCAAGCTCAGCGGCGCCGCCTGGTGCTAAGGCCTCCACCGACAACCGTGTGTGGGTGGTCTGGTGGCCTCGGCTGTCAGCGGCTGCAGCCGAGACCCCGGCGTCCATCCGCTCACCAGAGCTTTCCACGTCTCCTCTGCGGGAGTGTGGACTCTGAAGTGATGGCAGCCGCGGCTTCTATTTACAACCTCGCTTTAGCGGGCTTCGTGACGTCTTGATGACGTCACTGGTAAATCTTTGTCTGACAGCCCATCAAAGATTTTATTTTCCAGTGACGTCATCTAATTCCAGAGGCGGACGAAGCGTTCAGATCCTTTACTTAAGTAAAAGTACCAATACAGCGATGCAAAAATACTCCATTACAAGTACAAGTCCTTAATGAAACCCTCTCTTTAAGTAAAAGTACACAGTATCAGCAGCATAATGTAGTTAAAGTATTCGAGTAAAAGTACTGCTTCGGTCCCTCTGTCTGATACATTATTATATATGACATCATTAGATGACTAATAGTGAAGCATCAGTGTGTCAGCAGCCTGTTACTGTTGGAGCTGCTGGAGGTGGAGCTAGTTTGAACCACTTTATACACAGTTTTATATACAGGGACAGCAGATGAATCTGAGGGAGGAGAGAAAAGAGGATGAGACAAAGTTCTGGTACACAAATCTGTTTTCAGCTTGTGGACCTTTTTCTCGAATCTTTGATTTTTGATGAGATATCTGCACTGTGACCCTGACTACACACTGCTTTTTGTAGGACGTCAGAGGCCCAAAAGTACCTCTGCTCTCCGGCCATCATGGTATCAGGAATCAACTATGATCTTTGATTTGTGATGAGATATTGGATCATTTGAAAATGTATTGAAATGAAGCCATGTGAGAGGTCTAATGTGGAAAAAATAACATATCTGAAACTAGACACTGACTAAACACTGATTTTCGTGAGGCGTCAGAAGACAAGAAGGTTGGAAACCACTGGTTAACAATGTGTTGTAGTTGAAAGGCTTGTTATATTACCCTCGATTTTAAAAAGTAACTACTGGGCCAAGCTTTCAAATAAATGTAGTGGGGTAGAAAGTACAATATTTCCCTCTGAAATGTGGTGCAGGGGAAGTATAAAGTAGCATAAAATGAAAATAGTCAAGTAAATGACGAGCACCTCTAAATTGTACTCAAGTGCAGTAGTCGAGGAATGTACTTAGTTACTTTCCACCACTGTCTAATTCAGCGACGTCTCAATCATGTGTTAAACACGTCACCTTAATCAGTGACATCTTAATGCTGTAAATGATGGATCGTCAGACTCCTGCACGGAGCCGTTTTCAATATGTAATCAGTCAAGGATAGAATTGGGCAAAAATCAGAAATTGTGGATACATTACAGATACCTGTTAGTGTAGCATGACCGAGGTGTTCAATGTAGGAAATAAGGCTCTTTATACATTCCACAAACAGGATTGGATGGCAGTATTGATTAAACGGGCCTAATCTATCCCAGCACAGAGTGCAGTTTCATTTGAAGGGAACTTGGATGCAACGTTTTCAGAAAGAAAAAGGAAACAAAGAAGAAAATATAGGAAACCGGGCTTATCCAAAAAAAATGATGTATTTTTTTTCTAAAGTCTGGTTTAAGGCAAGCACATCAACTTAAACTTGTCTAACGTGTGACTGTTGGGAGCCTATCACATCAACTGTTATTGTATTATTGCTGAATGTCCAGTGGACAATGAAAAAAAAGGTCGGTGAAATGTGGAGCTTTGGGCCTGGTGTCACCTTTAACACAGTGAACCTCATGGTGAGCATACTGACAAATGAAAGGCCCTGTTGGAATGACAAGGCTGCCTATCTGTCAGATATTATGCACCCATCTCATTTCAAACAATATCTGTGGCTACTGCTAATGGCTTCAAGTAAAGTAAGAGCTAGTGGACTCAACTGATTTTAAATATGCAAGAATCGATTCTCTGGGCTATTGGGGGCAGCAGGGATCAGGATGTAAAAACAACACTAACATATTATGACAGTACAAAGTTGACATGCTAGTTTATGTTGAGAGCAACTGGAGAAAAGAGCAAATGCCTTTTGCTTGTAATGAAACAACAATGTTCCAGCTTTAAATTCAAGTCAATTGTAAAGACTTTTTGCACTTTAACATGAATTTCCTCTGACTATGTTGACTACTGATTCACACCCATACTCTCCAGTCATCATGGTTTCAGGAACCAACTGAACTGATGTGTGGATGCACTGGATCGAACTGCGTCATCTGAATATTTCACTGTGTTTCATAGCTGATCTGATTTGATTGGAAAGAAAGAAAGAAAGAGGAAAGAAAGAGGAAAGAAAGAGAGAGAGAAAGAAAAAAAGCCCACAGTGGACTCGTGAAAGCTCTGAGGTTCGGATGGTGCCTGAGCCCTCCTGCCAGGGACCCGGTACCGGCGCGCTGGGTAAACCGAGCCACCGCTTGGGACAGGACGTGAGCCTCCAGGCCACGCCGCGAGCTTGAAGCTCAGCGGCGCCGCCTGGTGCTAAGGCCTCCACCGACAACCGTGTGTGGGTGGTCTGGTGGCCTCGGCTGTCAGCGGCTGCAGCCGAGACCCAGCGTCCATCCGCTCACCAGAGCTTTCCACGTCTCCTCTGCGGGAGTGTGGACTCTGAAGTGATGGCAGCCGCGGCTTCTATTTACAACCTCGCTTTAGCGGACTTCGTGACGTCTTGATGACGTCACTGGTAGAATCTTTGTCTGACAGCCCATCAAAGATTTTATTTTCCAGTGACGTCATCTAATTCCAGAGGCGGACGAAGCGTTCAGATCCTTTACTTAAGTAAAAGTACCAATACAGCGATGCAAAAATACTCCATTACAAGTACAAGTCCTTAATGAAACCCTCTCTTTAAGTAAAAGTACACAGTATCAGCAGCATAATGTAGTTAAAGTATTCGAGTAAAAGTACTGCTTCGGTCCCTCTGTCTGATACATTATTATATATGACATCATTAGATGACTAATAGTGAAGCATCAGTGTGTCAGCAGCCTGTTACTGTTGGAGCTGCTGGAGGTGGAGCTAGTTTGAACCACTTTATACACAGTTTTATATACAGGGACAGCAGATGAATCTGAGGGGAGGAGAGAGAAAAGAGGATGAGACAAAGTTCTGGTACACAAATCTGTTTTCAGCTTGTGGACCTTTTTCTCGAATCTTTGATTTTTGATGAGATATCTGCACTGTGACCCTGACTACACACTGCTTTTTGTAGGACGTCAGAGGCCCAAAAGTACCTCTGCTCTCCGGCCATCATGGTATCAGGAATCAACTATGATCTTTGATTTGTGATGAGATATTGGATCATTTGAAAATGTATTGAAATGAAGCCATGTGAGAGGTCTAAAGGGGAAAAAATCAGATATCTGCAACGTGACCCTGACTAAACACTGCTTTTCGTGAGACGTCAGAAGACAAGAAGGTTGGAAACCACTGGTTAACAATGTGTTGTAGTTGAAAGGCTTGTTATATTACCCTCGATTTTAAAAGTAACTACTGGGCCAAGCTTTCAAATAAATGTAGTGGGGTAGAAAGTACAATATTTCCCTCTGAAATGTGGTGCAGGGGAAGTATAAAGTAGCATAAAATGAAAATAGTCAAGTAAATGACGAGCACCTCTAAATTGTACTCAAGTGCAGTAGTCGAGGGAATGTACTTAGTTACTTTCCACCACTGTCTAATTCAGCGACGTCTCAATCATGTGTTAAACACGTCACCTTAATCAGTGACATCTTAATGCTGTAAATGATGGATCGTCAGACTCCTGCACGGAGCCGTTTTCAATATGTAATCAGTCAAGGATAGAATTGGGCAAAAATCAGAAATTGTGGATACATTACAGATACCTGTTAGTGTAGCATGACCGAGGTGTTCAATGTAGGAAATAAGGCTCTTTATACATTCCACAAACAGGATTGGATGGCAGTATTGATTAAACGGGCCTAATCTATCCCAGCACAGAGTGCAGTTTCATTTTGAAGGGAACTTGGATGCAACGTTTTCAGAAAGAAAAAGGAAACAAAGAAGAAAATATAGGAAACCGGGCTTATCCAAAAAAAATGATGTATTTTTTTTTTCTAAAGTCTGGTTTAAGGCAAGCACATCAACTTAAACTTGTCTAACGTGTGACTGTTGGGAGCCTATCACATCAACTGTTATTGTATTATTGCTGAATGTCCAGTGGACAATGAAAAAAAGGTCCTGGTGAAATGTGGAGCTTTGGGCCTGGTGTCACCTTTAACACAGTGAACCTCATGGTGAGCATACTGACAAATGAAAGGCCCTGTTGGAATGACAAGGCTGCCTATCTGTCAGATATTATGCACCCATCTCATTTCAAACAATATCTGTGGCTACTGCTAATGGCTTCAAGTAAAGTAAGAGCTAGTGGACTCAACTGATTTTAAATATGCAAGAATCGATTCTCTGGGCTATTGGGGGCAGCAGGGATCAGGATGTAAAAACAACACTAACATATTATGACAGTACAAAGTTGACATGCTAGTTTATGTTGAGAGCAACTGGAGAAAAGAGCAAATGCCTTTTGCTTGTAATGAAACAACAATGTTCCAGCTTTAAATTCAAGTCAATTGTAAAGACTTTTTGCACTTTAACATGAATTTCCTCTGACTATGTTGACTACTGATTCACACCCATACTCTCCAGTCATCATGGTTTCAGGAACCAACTGAACTGATGTGTGGATGCACTGGATCGAACTGCGTCATCTGAATATTTCACTGTGTTTCATAGCTGATCTGATTTGATTGGAAAGAAAGAAAGAAAGAAAGAGGAAAGAAAGAGGAAAGAAAGAGAAAGAAGAAAGAAAGAGGAAAGAAAGAAAGAAAAGAAAGAAAAAAAAGCCCACAGTGGACTCGTGAAAGCTCTGAGGTTCGGATGGTGCCTGAGCCCTCCTGCCAGGGACCCGGTACCGGCGCGCTGGGTAAACCGAGCCACCGCTTGGGACAGGACGTGAGCCTCCAGGCCACGCGCCGCTTGAGCAAGCTCAGCGGCGCCGCCTGGTGCTAAGGCCTCCACCGACAACCGTGTGTGGGTGGTCTGGTGGCCACGCCTGTCAGCGGCTGCAGCCGAGACCCAGCGTCCATCCGCTCACCAGAGCTTTCCACGTCTCCTCTGCGGGAGTGTGGACTCTGAAGTGATGGCAGCCGCGGCTTCTATTTACAACCTCGCTTTAGCGGACTTCGTGACGTCTTGATGACGTCACTGGTAGAATCTTTGTCTGACAGCCCATCAAAGATTTTATTTTCCAGTGACGTCATCTAATTCCAGAGGCGGACGAAGCGTTCAGATCCTTTACTTAAGTAAAAGTACCAATACAGCGATGCAAAAATACTCCATTACAAGTACAAGTCCTTAATGAAACCCTCTCTTTAAGTAAAAGTACACGAGTATCAGCAGCATAATGTAGTTAAAGTATTCGAGTAAAAGTACTGCTTCGGTCCCTCTGTCTGATACATTATTATATATGACATCATTAGATGACTAATAGTGAAGCATCAGTGTGTCAGCAGCCTGTTACTGTTGGAGCTGCTGGAGGTGGAGCTAGTTTGAACCACTTTATACACAGTTTTATATACAGGGACAGCAGATGAATCTGAGGGGAGGAGAGAGAAAAGAGGATGAGACAAAGTTCTGGTACACAAATCTGTTTTCAGCTTGTGGACCTTTTTCTCGAATCTTTGATTTTTGATGAGATATCTGCACTGTGACCCTGACTACACACTGCTTTTTGTAGGACGTCAGAGGCCCAAAAGTACCTCTGCTCTCCGGCCATCATGGTATCAGGAATCAACTATGATCTTTGATTTGTGATGAGATATTGGATCATTTGAAAATGTATTGAAATGAAGCCATGTGAGAGGTCTAAAGGGAAAAAAAATCAGATATCTGCAACGTGACCCTGACTAAACACTGCTTTTCGTGAGGCGTCAGAAGACAAGAAGGTTGGAAACCACTGGTTAACAATGTGTTGTAGTTGAAAGGCTTGTTATATTACCCTCGATTTTAAAAGTAACTACTGGGCCAAGCTTTCAAATAAATGTAGTGGGGTAGAAAGTACAATATTTCCCTCTGAAATGTGGTGCAGGGGAAGTATAAAGTAGCATAAAATGAAAATAGTCAAGTAAATGACGAGCACCTCTAAATTGTACTCAAGTGCAGTAGTCGAGGGAATGTACTTAGTTACTTTCCACCACTGTCTAATTCAGCGACGTCTCAATCATGTGTTAAACACGTCACCTTAATCAGTGACATCTTAATGCTGTAAATGATGGATCGTCAGACTCCTGCACGGAGCCGTTTTCAATATGTAATCAGTCAAGGATAGAATTGGGCAAAAATCAGAAATTGTGGATACATTACAGATACCTGTTAGTGTAGCATGACCGAGGTGTTCAATGTAGGAAATAAGGCTCTTTATACATTCCACAAACAGGATTGGATGGCAGTATTGATTAAACGGGCCTAATCTATCCCAGCACAGAGTGCAGTTTCATTTTGAAGGGAACTTGGATGCAACGTTTTCAGAAAGAAAAAGGAAACAAAGAAGAAAATATAGGAAACCGGGCTTATCCAAAAAAAATGATGTATTTTTTTTTTCTAAAGTCTGGTTTAAGGCAAGCACATCAACTTAAACTTGTCTAACGTGTGACTGTTGGGAGCCTATCACATCAACTGTTATTGTATTATTGCTGAATGTCCAGTGGACAATGAAAAAAAGGTCCCGGTGAAATGTGGAGCTTTGGGCCTGGTGTCACCTTTAACACAGTGAACCTCATGGTGAGCATACTGACAAATGAAAGGCCCTGTTGGAATGACAAGGCTGCCTATCTGTCAGATATTATGCACCCATCTCATTTCAAACAATATCTGTGGCTACTGCTAATGGCTTCAAGTAAAGTAAGAGCTAGTGGACTCAACTGATTTTAAATATGCAAGAATCGATTCTCTGGGCTATTGGGGGCAGCAGGGATCAGGATGTAAAAACAACACTAACATATTATGACAGTACAAAGTTGACATGCTAGTTTATGTTGAGAGCAACTGGAGAAAAGAGCAAATGCCTTTTGCTTGTAATGAAACAACAATGTTCCAGCTTTAAATTCAAGTCAATTGTAAAGACTTTTTGCACTTTAACATGAATTTCCTCTGACTATGTTGACTACTGATTCACACCCATACTCTCCAGTCATCATGGTTTCAGGAACCAACTGAACTGATGTGTGGATGCACTGGATCGAACTGCGTCATCTGAATATTTCACTGTGTTTCATAGCTGATCTGATTTGATTGGAAAGAAAAGAAAGAAAGAGGAAAGAAAGAGGAAAGAAAGAGAGAAAGAAAGAAAGAAAGAAAGAAAAAGCCCACAGTGGACTCGTGAAAGCTCTGAGGTTCGGATGGTGCCTGAGCCCTCCTGCCAGGGGACCCGGTACCGGCGCTGGGTAAACCGAGCCACCGCTTGGGACAGGACGTGAGCCTCCAGGCCACGCCGCGAGCTTGAAGCTCAGCGGCGCCGCCTGGTGCTAAGGCCTCCACCGACAGCCGTGTGTGGGTGGTCTGGTGGCCTCGGCTGTCAGCGGCTGCAGCCGAGACCCCGGCGTCCATCCGCTCACCAGAGCTTTCCACGTCTCCTCTGCGGAGTGTGGACTCTGAAGTGATGGCAGCCGCGGCTTCTATTTACAACCTCGCTTTAGCGGACTTCGTGACGTCTTGATGACGTCACTGGTAGGGTCTTTGTCTGACAGCCCATCAAAGATTTTATTTTCCAGTGACGTCATCTAATTCCAGAGGCGGACGAAGCGTTCAGATCCTTTACTTAAGTAAAAGTACCAATACAGCGATGCAAAAATACTCCATTACAAGTACAAGTCCTTAATGAA
Organism: Xiphias gladius; assembly: GCF_016859285.1. Classification (NCBI taxonomy): domain Eukaryota; kingdom Metazoa; phylum Chordata; class Actinopteri; order Istiophoriformes; family Xiphiidae; genus Xiphias; species Xiphias gladius. The sequence goes on from NW_024402575.1 coordinate 19,919, forward strand.
ACCCTCTCTTTAAGTAAAAGTACACGAGTATCAGCAGCATAATGTAGTTAAAGTATTCGAGTAAAAGTACTGCTTCGGTCCCTCTGTCTGATACATTATTATATATGACATCATTAGATGACTAATAGTGAAGCATCAGTGTGTCAGCAGCCTGTTACTGTTGGAGCTGCTGGAGGTGGAGCTAGTTTGAACCACTTTATACACAGTTTTATATACAGGGACAGCAGATGAATCTGAGGGGAGGAGAGAGAAAAGAGGATGAGACAAAGTTCTGGTACACAAATCTGTTTTCAGCTTGTGGACCTTTTTCTCGAATCTTTGATTTTTGATGAGATATCTGCACTGTGACCCTGACTACACACTGCTTTTTGTAGGACGTCAGAGGCCCAAAAGTACCTCTGCTCTCCGGCCATCATGGTATCAGGAATCAACTATGATCTTTGATTTGTGATGAGATATTGGATCATTTGAAAATGTATTGAAATGAAGCCATGTGAGAGGTCTAAAGGGGAAAAAATCAGATATCTGCAACGTGACCCTGACTAAACACTGCTTTTCGTGAGACGTCAGAAGACAAGAAGGTTGGAAACCACTGGTTAACAATGTGTTGTAGTTGAAAGGCTTGTTATATTACCCTCGATTTTAAAAGTAACTACTGGGCCAAGCTTTCAAATAAATGTAGTGGGGTAGAAAGTACAATATTTCCCTCTGAAATGTGGTGCAGGGGAAGTATAAAGTAGCATAAAATGAAAATAGTCAAGTAAATGACGAGCACCTCTAAATTGTACTCAAGTGCAGTAGTCGAGGGAATGTACTTAGTTACTTTCCACCACTGTCTAATTCAGCGACGTCTCAATCATGTGTTAAACACGTCACCTTAATCAGTGACATCTTAATGCTGTAAATGATGGATCGTCAGACTCCTGCACGGAGCCGTTTTCAATATGTAATCAGTCAAGGATAGAATTGGGCAAAAATCAGAAATTGTGGATACATTACAGATACCTGTTAGTGTAGCATGACCGAGGTGTTCAATGTAGGAAATAAGGCTCTTTATACATTCCACAAACAGGATTGGATGGCAGTATTGATTAAACGGGCCTAATCTATCCCAGCACAGAGTGCAGTTTCATTTTGAAGGGAACTTGGATGCAACGTTTTCAGAAAGAAAAAGGAAACAAAGAAGAAAATATAGGAAACCGGGCTTATCCAAAAAAAATGATGTATTTTTTTTTCTAAAGTCTGGTTTAAGGCAAGCACATCAACTTAAACTTGTCTAACGTGTGACTGTTGGGAGCCTATCACATCAACTGTTATTGTATTATTGCTGAATGTCCAGTGGACAATGAAAAAAAGGTCCCGGTGAAATGTGGAGCTTTGGGCCTGGTGTCACCTTTAACACAGTGAACCTCATGGTGAGCATACTGACAAATGAAAGGCCCTGTTGGAATGACAAGGCTGCCTATCTGTCAGATATTATGCACCCATCTCATTTCAAACAATATCTGTGGCTACTGCTAATGGCTTCAAGTAAAGTAAGAGCTAGTGGACTCAACTGATTTTAAATATGCAAGAATCGATTCTCTGGGCTATTGGGGGCAGCAGGGATCAGGATGTAAAAACAACACTAACATATTATGACAGTACAAAGTTGACATGCTAGTTTATGTTGAGAGCAACTGGAGAAAAGAGCAAATGCCTTTTGCTTGTAATGAAACAACAATGTTCCAGCTTTAAATTCAAGTCAATTGTAAAGACTTTTTGCACTTTAACATGAATTTCCTCTGACTATGTTGACTACTGATTCACACCCATACTCTCCAGTCATCATGGTTTCAGGAACCAACTGAACTGATGTGTGGATGCACTGGATCGAACTGCGTCATCTGAATATTTCACTGTGTTTCATAGCTGATCTGATTTGATTGGAAAGAAAGAAAGAAAGAGGGAAAGAAAGAGGGAAAGAAAGAGAAAGAAAGAGGGAAAGAAAGAGAGAAAGAAAAAAGCCCACAGTGGACTCGTGAAAGCTCTGAGGTTCCGGATGGTGCCTGAGCCCTCCTGCCAGGGGACCCGGTACCGGCGCGCTGGGTAAACCGAGCCACCGCTTGGGACAGGACGTGAGCCTCCAGGCCACGCCGCGAGCTTGAAGCTCAGCGGCGCCGCCTGGTGCTAAGGCCTCCACCGACAGCCGTGTGTGGGTGGTCTGGTGGCCTCGGCTGTCAGCGGCTGCAGCCGAGACCCCGCGTCCATCCGCTCACCAGAGCTTTCCACGTCTCCTCTGCGGGAGTGTGGACTCTGAAGTGATGGCAGCCGCGGCTTCTATTTACAACCTCGCTTTAGCGGACTTCGTGACGTCTTGATGACGTCACTGGTAGGGTCTTTGTCTGACAGCCCATCAAAGATTTTATTTTCCAGTGACGTCATCTAATTCCAGAGGACGAAGCGTTCAGATCCTTTACTTAAGTAAAAGTACCAATACAGCGATGCAAAAATACTCCATTACAAGTACAAGTCCTTAATGAAACCCTCTCTTTAAGTAAAAGTACACGAGTATCAGCAGCATAATGTAGTTAAAGTATTCGAGTAAAAGTACTGCTTCGGTCCCTCTGTCTGATACATTATTATATATGACATCATTAGATGACTAATAGTGAAGCATCAGTGTGTCAGCAGCCTGTTACTGTTGGAGCTGCTGGAGGTGGAGCTAGTTTGAACCACTTTATACACAGTTTTATATACAGGGACAGCAGATGAATCTGAGGGAGGAGAGAAAAGAGGATGAGACAAAGTTCTGGTACACAAATCTGTTTTCAGCTTGTGGACCTTTTTCTCGAATCTTTGATTTTTGATGAGATATCTGCACTGTGACCCTGACTACACACTGCTTTTTGTAGGACGTCAGAGGCCCAAAAGTACCTCTGCTCTCCGGCCATCATGGTATCAGGAATCAACTATGATCTTTGATTTGTGATGAGATATTGGATCATTTGAAAATGTATTGAAATGAAGCCATGTGAGAGGTCTAAAGGGGAAAAAATCAGATATCTGCAACGTGACCCTGACTAAACACTGCTTTTCGTGAGACGTCAGAAGACAAGAAGGTTGGAAACCACTGGTTAACAATGTGTTGTAGTTGAAAGGCTTGTTATATTACCCTCGATTTTAAAAGTAACTACTGGGCCAAGCTTTCAAATAAATGTAGTGGGGTAGAAAGTACAATATTTCCCTCTGAAATGTGGTGCAGGGGAAGTATAAAGTAGCATAAAATGAAAATAGTCAAGTAAATGACGAGCACCTCTAAATTGTACTCAAGTGCAGTAGTCGAGGAATGTACTTAGTTACTTTCCACCACTGTCTAATTCAGCGACGTCTCAATCATGTGTTAAACACGTCACCTTAATCAGTGACATCTTAATGCTGTAAATGATGGATCGTCAGACTCCTGCACGGAGCCGTTTCAATATGTAATCAGTCAAGGATAGAATTGGGCAAAAATCAGAAATTGTGGATACATTACAGATACCTGTTAGTGTAGCATGACCGAGGTGTTCAATGTAGGAAATAAGGCTCTTTATACATTCCACAAACAGGATTGGATGGCAGTATTGATTAAACGGGCCTAATCTATCCCAGCACAGAGTGCAGTTTCATTTTGAAGGGAACTTGGATGCAACGTTTTCAGAAAGAAAAAGGAAACAAAGAAGAAAATATAGGAAACTGGCTTATCCAAAAAAAATGATGTATTTTTTTTTCTAAAGTCTGGTTTAAGGCAAGCACATCAACTTAAACTTGTCTAACGTGGTGACTGTTGGGAGCCTATCACATCAACTGTTATTGTATTATTGCTGAATGTCCAGTGGACAATGAAAAAAGGTCCCGTGAAATGTGGAGCTTTGGGCCTGGTGTCACCTTTAACACAGTGAACCTCATGGTGAGCATACTGACAAATGAAAGGCCCTGTTGGAATGACAAGGCTGCCTATCTGTCAGATATTATGCACCCATCTCATTTCAAACAATATCTGTGGCTACTGCTAATGGCTTCAAGTAAAGTAAGAGCTAGTGGACTCAACTGATTTTAAATATGCAAGAATCGATTCTCTGGGCTATTGGGGCAGCAGGGATCAGGATGTAAAAACAACACTAACATATTATGACAGTACAAAGTTGACATGCTAGTTTATGTTGAGAGCAACTGGAGAAAAGAGCAAATGCCTTTTGCTTGTAATGAAACAACAATGTTCCAGCTTTAAATTCAAGTCAATTGTAAAGACTTTTTGCACTTTAACATGAATTTCCTCTGACTATGTTGACTACTGATTCACACCCATACTCTCCAGTCATCATGGTTTCAGGAACCAACTGAACTGATGTGTGGATGCACTGGATCGAACTGCGTCATCTGAATATTTCACTGTGTTTCATAGCTGATCTGATTTGATTGGAAAGAAAGAAAGAAAGAGGAAAGAAAGAGGAAAGAAAGAGAGAAAGAGGGAAAGAAAGAGAGAAAGAAAGAAAAAAGCCCACAGTGGACTCGTGAAAGCTCTGAGGTTCCGGATGGTGCCTGAGCCCTCCTGCCAGGGGACCCGGTACCGGCGCGCTGGGTAAACCGAGCCACCGCTTGGGACAGGACGTGAGCCTCCAGGCCACGCCGCGAGCTTGAAGCTCAGCGGCGCCGCCTGGTGCTAAGGCCTCCACCGACAGCCGTGTGTGGGTGGTCTGGTGGCCTCGGCTGTCAGCGGCTGCAGCCGAGACCCCGGCGTCCATCCGCTCACCAGAGCTTTCCACGTCTCCTCTGCGGGAGTGTGGACTCTGAAGTGATGGCAGCCGCGGCTTCTATTTACAACCTCGCTTTAGCGGACTTCGTGACGTCTTGATGACGTCACTGGTAGGGTCTTTGTCTGACAGCCCATCAAAGATTTTATTTTCCAGTGACGTCATCTAATTCCAGAGGCGGACGAAGCGTTCAGATCCTTTACTTAAGTAAAAGTACCAATACAGCGATGCAAAAATACTCCATTACAAGTACAAGTCCTTAATGAAACCCTCTCTTTAAGTAAAAGTACACGAGTATCAGCAGCATAATGTAGTTAAAGTATTCGAGTAAAAGTACTGCTTCGGTCCCTCTGTCTGATACATTATTATATATGACATCATTAGATGACTAATAGTGAAGCATCAGTGTGTCAGCAGCCTGTTACTGTTGGAGCTGCTGGAGGTGGAGCTAGTTTGAACCACTTTATACACAGTTTTATATACAGGGACAGCAGATGAATCTGAGGGGAGGAGAGAGAAAAGAGGATGAGACAAAGTTCTGGTACACAAATCTGTTTTCAGCTTGTGGACCTTTTTCTCGAATCTTTGATTTTTGATGAGATATCTGCACTGTGACCCTGACTACACACTGCTTTTTGTAGGACGTCAGAGGCCCAAAAGTACCTCTGCTCTCCGGCCATCATGGTATCAGGAATCAACTATGATCTTTGATTTGTGATGAGATATTGGATCATTTGAAAATGTATTGAAATGAAGCCATGTGAGAGGTCTAAAGGGAAAAAATCAGATATCTGCAACGTGACCCTGACTAAACACTGCTTTTCGTGAGACGTCAGAAGACAAGAAGGTTGGAAACCACTGGTTAACAATGTGTTGTAGTTGAAAGGCTTGTTATATTACCCTCGATTTTAAAAGTAACTACTGGGCCAAGCTTTCAAATAAATGTAGTGGGGTAGAAAGTACAATATTTCCCTCTGAAATGTGGTGCAGGGGAAGTATAAAGTAGCATAAAATGAAAATAGTCAAGTAAATGACGAGCACCTCTAAATTGTACTCAAGTGCAGTAGTCGAGGGAATGTACTTAGTTACTTTCCACCACTGTCTAATTCAGCGACGTCTCAATCATGTGTTAAACACGTCACCTTAATCAGTGACATCTTAATGCTGTAAATGATGGATCGTCAGACTCCTGCACGGAGCCGTTTCAATATGTAATCAGTCAAGGATAGAATTGGGCAAAAATCAGAAATTGTGGATACATTACAGATACCTGTTAGTGTAGCATGACCGAGGTGTTCAATGTAGGAAATAAGGCTCTTTATACATTCCACAAACAGGATTGGATGGCAGTATTGATTAAACGGGCCTAATCTATCCCAGCACAGAGTGCAGTTTCATTTTGAAGGGAACTTGGATGCAACGTTTTCAGAAAGAAAAAGGAAACAAAGAAGAAAATATAGGAAACTGGCTTATCCAAAAAAATGATGTATTTTTTTTTCTAAAGTCTGGTTTAAGGCAAGCACATCAACTTAAACTTGTCTAACGTGTGACTGTTGGGAGCCTATCACATCAACTGTTATTGTATTATTGCTGAATGTCCAGTGGACAATGAAAAAAGGTCCCGGTGAAATGTGGAGCTTTGGGCCTGGTGTCACCTTTAACACAGTGAACCTCATGGTGAGCATACTGACAAATGAAAGGCCCTGTTGGAATGACAAGGCTGCCTATCTGTCAGATATTATGCACCCATCTCATTTCAAACAATATCTGTGGCTACTGCTAATGGCTTCAAGTAAAGTAAGAGCTAGTGGACTCAACTGATTTTAAATATGCAAGAATCGATTCTCTGGGCTATTGGGGGCAGCAGGGATCAGGATGTAAAAACAACACTAACATATTATGACAGTACAAAGTTGACATGCTAGTTTATGTTGAGAGCAACTGGAGAAAAGAGCAAATGCCTTTTGCTTGTAATGAAACAACAATGTTCCAGCTTTAAATTCAAGTCAATTGTAAAGACTTTTTGCACTTTAACATGAATTTCCTCTGACTATGTTGACTACTGATTCACACCCATACTCTCCAGTCATCATGGTTTCAGGAACCAACTGAACTGATGTGTGGATGCACTGGATCGAACTGCGTCATCTGAATATTTCACTGTGTTTCATAGCTGATCTGATTTGATTGGAAAGAAAGAAAGAAAGAGGGAAAGAAAGAGGGAAAGAAAGAGAGAAAGAGAGAGAGAGAAAGAAAAAAGCCCACAGTGGACTCGTGAAAGCTCTGAGGTTCCGGATGGTGCCTGAGCCCTCCTGCCAGGGGACCCGGTACCGGCGCGCTGGGTAAACCGAGCCACCGCTTGGGACAGGACGTGAGCCTCCAGGCCACGCCGCGAGCTTGAAGCTCAGCGGCGCCGCCTGGTGCTAAGGCCTCCACCGACAGCCGTGTGTGGGTGGTCTGGTGGCCTCGGCTGTCAGCGGCTGCAGCCGAGACCCCGGCGTCCATCCGCTCACCAGAGCTTTCCACGTCTCCTCTGCGGGAGTGTGGACTCTGAAGTGATGGCAGCCGCGGCTTCTATTTACAACCTCGCTTTAGCGGACTTCGTGACGTCTTGATGACGTCACTGGTAGGGTCTTTGTCTGACAGCCCATCAAAGATTTTATTTTCCAGTGACGTCATCTAATTCCAGAGGCGGACGAAGCGTTCAGATCCTTTACTTAAGTAAAAGTACCAATACAGCGATGCAAAAATACTCCATTACAAGTACAAGTCCTTAATGAAACCCTCTCTTTAAGTAAAAGTACACGAGTATCAGCAGCATAATGTAGTTAAAGTATTCGAGTAAAAGTACTGCTTCGGTCCCTCTGTCTGATACATTATTATATATGACATCATTAGATGACTAATAGTGAAGCATCAGTGTGTCAGCAGCCTGTTACTGTTGGAGCTGCTGGAGGTGGAGCTAGTTTGAACCACTTTATACACAGTTTTATATACAGGGACAGCAGATGAATCTGAGGGGAGGAGAGAGAAAAGAGGATGAGACAAAGTTCTGGTACACAAATCTGTTTTCAGCTTGTGGACCTTTTTCTCGAATCTTTGATTTTTGATGAGATATCTGCACTGTGACCCTGACTACACACTGCTTTTTGTAGGACGTCAGAGGCCCAAAAGTACCTCTGCTCTCCGGCCATCATGGTATCAGGAATCAACTATGATCTTTGATTTGTGATGAGATATTGGATCATTTGAAAATGTATTGAAATGAAGCCATGTGAGAGGTCTAAAGGGGAAAAATCAGATATCTGCAACGTGACCCTGACTAAACACTGCTTTTCGTGAGACGCCAGAAGACAAGAAGGTTGGAAACCACTGGTTAACAATGTGTTGTAGTTGAAAGGCTTGTTATATTACCCTCGATTTTAAAAGTAACTACTGGGCCAAGCTTTCAAATAAATGTAGTGGGGTAGAAAGTACAATATTTCCCTCTGAAATGTGGTGCAGGGGAAGTATAAAGTAGCATAAAATGAAAATAGTCAAGTAAATGACGAGCACCTCTAAATTGTACTCAAGTGCAGTAGTCGAGGGAATGTACTTAGTTACTTTCCACCACTGTCTAATTCAGCGACGTCTCAATCATGTGTTAAACACGCCACCTTAATCAGTGACATCTTAATGCTGTAAATGATGGATCGTCAGACTCCTGCACGGAGCCGTTTCAATATGTAATCAGTCAAGGATAGAATTGGGCAAAAATCAGAAATTGTGGATACATTACAGATACCTGTTAGTGTAGCATGACCGAGGTGTTCAATGTAGGAAATAAGGCTCTTTATACATTCCACAAACAGGATTGGATGGCAGTATTGATTAAACGGGCCTAATCTATCCCAGCACAGAGTGCAGTTTCATTTTGAAGGGAACTTGGATGCAACGTTTTCAGAAAGAAAAAGGAAACAAAGAAGAAAATATAGGAAACTGGCTTATCCAAAAAAATGATGTATTTTTTTTTCTAAAGTCTGGTTTAAGGCAAGCACATCAACTTAAACTTGTCTAACGTGTGACTGTTGGGAGCCTATCACATCAACTGTTATTGTATTATTGCTGAATGTCCAGTGGACAATGAAAAAAGGTCCCGTGAAATGTGGAGCTTTGGGCCTGGTGTCACCTTTAACACAGTGAACCTCATGGTGAGCATACTGACAAATGAAAGGCCCTGTTGGAATGACAAGGCTGCCTATCTGTCAGATATTATGCACCCATCTCATTTCAAACAATATCTGTGGCTACTGCTAATGGCTTCAAGTAAAGTAAGAGCTAGTGGACTCAACTGATTTTAAATATGCAAGAATCGATTCTCTGGGCTATTGGGGGCAGCAGGGATCAGGATGTAAAAACAACACTAACATATTATGACAGTACAAAGTTGACATGCTAGTTTATGTTGAGAGCAACTGGAGAAAAGAGCAAATGCCTTTTGCTTGTAATGAAACAACAATGTTCCAGCTTTAAATTCAAGTCAATTGTAAAGACTTTTGCACTTTAACATGAATTTCCTCTGACTATGTTGACTACTGATTCACACCCATACTCTCCAGTCATCATGGTTTCAGGAACCAACTGAACTGATGTGTGGATGCACTGGATCGAACTGCGTCATCTGAATATTTCACTGTGTTTCATAGCTGATCTGATTTGATTGGAAAGAAAGAAAGAAAGAGGGAAAGAAAGAGGGAAAGAAAGAGGGAAAGAAAGAGAGAAAGAGAGAGAGAAAGAAAAAAGCCCACAGTGGACTCGTGAAAGCTCTGAGGTTCCGGATGGTGCCTGAGCCCTCCTGCCAGGGGACCCGGTACCGGCGCGCTGGGTAAACCGAGCCACCGCTTGGGACAGGACGTGAGCCTCCAGGCCACGCCGCGAGCTTGAAGCTCAGCGGCGCCGCCTGGTGCTAAGGCCTCCACCGACAGCCGTGTGTGGGTGGTCTGGTGGCCTCGGCTGTCAGCGGCTGCAGCCGAGACCCCGGCGTCCATCCGCTCACCAGAGCTTTCCACGTCTCCTCTGCGGGAGTGTGGACTCTGAAGTGATGGCAGCCGCGGCTTCTATTTACAACCTCGCTTTAGCGGACTTCGTGACGTCTTGATGACGTCACTGGTAGGGTCTTTGTCTGACAGCCCATCAAAGATTTTATTTTCCAGTGACGTCATCTAATTCCAGAGGCGGACGAAGCGTTCAGATCCTTTACTTAAGTAAAAGTACCAATACAGCGATGCAAAAATACTCCATTACAAGTACAAGTCCTTAATGAAACCCTCTCTTTAAGTAAAAGTACACGAGTATCAGCAGCATAATGTAGTTAAAGTATTCGAGTAAAAGTACTGCTTCGGTCCCTCTGTCTGATACATTATTATATATGACATCATTAGATGACTAATAGTGAAGCATCAGTGTGTCAGCAGCCTGTTACTGTTGGAGCTGCTGGAGGTGGAGCTAGTTTGAACCACTTTATACACAGTTTTATATACAGGGACAGCAGATGAATCTGAGGGGAGGAGAGAGAAAAGAGGATGAGACAAAGTTCTGGTACACAAATCTGTTTTCAGCTTGTGGACCTTTTTCTCGAATCTTTGATTTTTGATGAGATATCTGCACTGTGACCCTGACTACACACTGCTTTTTGTAGGACGTCAGAGGCCCAAAAGTACCTCTGCTCTCCGGCCATCATGGTATCAGGAATCAACTATGATCTTTGATTTGTGATGAGATATTGGATCATTTGAAAATGTATTGAAATGAAGCCATGTGAGAGGTCTAAAGGGGAAAAAATCAGATATCTGCAACGTGACCCTGACTAAACACTGCTTTTCGTGAGACGTCAGAAGACAAGAAGGTTGGAAACCACTGGTTAACAATGTGTTGTAGTTGAAAGGCTTGTTATATTACCCTCGATTTTAAAAGTAACTACTGGGCCAAGCTTTCAAATAAATGTAGTGGGGTAGAAAGTACAATATTTCCCTCTGAAATGTGGTGCAGGGAAGTATAAAGTAGCATAAAATGAAAATAGTCAAGTAAATGACGAGCACCTCTAAATTGTACTCAAGTGCAGTAGTCGAGGGAATGTACTTAGTTACTTTCCACCACTGTCTAATTCAGCGACGCCTCAATCATGTGTTAAACACGCCACCTTAATCAGTGACATCTTAATGCTGTAAATGATGGATCGTCAGACTCCTGCACGGAGCCGTTTTCAATATGTAATCAGTCAAGGATAGAATTGGGCAAAAATCAGAAATTGTGGATACATTACAGATACCTGTTAGTGTAGCATGACCGAGGTGTTCAATGTAGGAAATAAGGCTCTTTATACATTCCACAAACAGGATTGGATGGCAGTATTGATTAAACGGGCCTAATCTATCCCAGCACAGAGTGCAGTTTCATTTGAAGGAACTTGGATGCAACGTTTTCAGAAAGAAAAAGGAAACAAAGAAGAAAATATAGGAAACTGGGCTTATCCAAAAAAATGATGTATTTTTTTTTCTAAAGTCTGGTTTAAGGCAAGCACATCAACTTAAACTTGTCTAACGTGTGACTGTTGGGAGCCTATCACATCAACTGTTATTGTATTATTGCTGAATGTCCAGTGGACAATGAAAAAAAGGTCCCGGTGAAATGTGGAGCTTTGGGCCTGGTGTCACCTTTTAACACAGTGAACCTCATGGTGAGCATACTGACAAATGAAAGGCCCTGTTGGAATGACAAGGCTGCCTATCTGTCAGATATTATGCACCCATCTCATTTCAAACAATATCTGTGGCTACTGCTAATGGCTTCAAGTAAAGTAAGAGCTAGTGGACTCAACTGATTTTAAATATGCAAGAATCGATTCTCTGGGCTATTGGGGGCAGCAGGGATCAGGATGTAAAAACAACACTAACATATTATGACAGTACAAAGTTGACATGCTAGTTTATGTTGAGAGCAACTGGAGAAAAGAGCAAATGCCTTTTGCTTGTAATGAAACAACAATGTTCCAGCTTTAAATTCAAGTCAATTGTAAAGACTTTTTGCACTTTAACATGAATTTCCTCTGACTATGTTGACTACTGATTCACACCCATACTCTCCAGTCATCATGGTTTCAGGAACCAACTGAACTGATGTGTGGATGCACTGGATCGAACTGCGTCATCTGAATATTTCACTGTGTTTCATAGCTGATCTGATTTGATTGGAAAGAAAGAAAGAAAGAGGGAAAGAAAGAGGGAAAGAAAGAGAGAAAGAGAGAGAAAGAAAGAGGGAAAGAAAGAGAGAAAGAGAGAGAAAGAAAAAAGCCCACAGTGGACTCGTGAAAGCTCTGAGGTTCCGGATGGTGCCTGAGCCCTCCTGCCAGGGGACCCGGTACCGGCGCGCTGGGTAAACCGAGCCACCGCTTGGGACAGGACGTGAGCCTCCAGGCCACGCCGCGAGCTTGAAGCTCAGCGGCGCCGCCTGGTGCTAAGGCCTCCACCGACAGCCGTGTGTGGGTGGTCTGGTGGCCTCGGCTGTCAGCGGCTGCAGCCGAGACCCCGGCGTCCATCCGCTCACCAGAGCTTTCCACGTCTCCTCTGCGGAGTGTGGACTCTGAAGTGATGGCAGCCGCGCTTCTATTTACAACCTCGCTTAGCGGGTTTCGGACGCCTTGATGACGTCACTGGTAGGGTCTTTGTCTGACAGCCCATCAAAGATTTTATTTTCCAGTGACGTCATCTAATTCCAGAGGCGGACGAAGCGTTCAGATCCTTTACTTAAGTAAAAGTACCAATACAGCGATGCAAAAATACTCCATTACAAGTACAAGTCCTTAATGAAACCCTCTCTTTAAGTAAAAGTACACGAGTATCAGCAGCATAATGTAGTTAAAGTATTCGAGTAAAAGTACTGCTTCGGTCCCTCTGTCTGATACATTATTATATATGACATCATTAGATGACTAATAGTGAAGATCAGTGTGTCAGCAGCCTGTTACTGTTGGAGCTTCTGGAGGTGGAGCTAGTTTGAACCACTTTATACACAGTTTTATATACAGGGACAGCAGATGAATCTGAGGGGAGGAGAGAGAAAGAGGATGAGACAAAGTTCTGGTACACAAATCTGTTTTCAGCTTGTGGACCTTTTTCTCGAATCTTTGATTTTTGATGAGATATCTGCACTGTGACCCTGACTACACACTGCTTTTTGTAGGACGTCAGAGGCCCAAAAGTACCTCTGCTCTCCGGCCATCATGGTATCAGGAATCAACTATGATCTTTGATTTGTGATGAGATATTGGATCATTTGAAAATGTATTGAAATGAAGCCATGTGAGAGGTCTAAAGGGGAAAAAATCAGATATCTGCAACGTGACCCTGACTAAACACTGCTTTTCGTGAGACGACAGAAGACAATAAGGTTGGAAACCACTGGTTAACAATGTGTTGTAGTTGAAAGGCTTGTTATATTACCCTCGATTTTAAAAAGTAACTACTGGGCCAAGCTTTCAAATAAATGTAGTGGGGTAGAAAGTACAATATTTCCTCTGAAATGTGGTGCAGGGGAAGTATAAAGTAGCATAAAATGAAAATAGTCAAGTAAATGACAAGCACCTCTAAATTGTACTCAAGTGCAGTAGTCGAGGGAATGTACTTAGTTACTTTCCACCACTGTCTAATTCAGCGACGTCTCAATCATGTGTTAAACACGCCACCTTAATCAGTGACATCTTAATGCTGTAAATGATGGATCGTCAGACTCCTGCACGGAGCCGCTTTTCAATATGTAATCAGTCAAGGATAGAATTGGGCAAAATCAGAAATTGTGGATACATTACAGATACCTGTTAGTGTAGCATGACCGAGGTGTTCAATGTAGGAAATAAGGCTCTTTATACATTCCACAAACAGGATTGGATGGCAGTATTGATTAAACGGCCTAATCTATCCCAGCACAGAGTGCAGTTTCATTTTGAAGGAACTTGATGCAACGTTTTCAGAAAGAAAAAGGAAACAAAGAAGAAAATATAGGAAACTGGCTTATCCAAAAAAATGATGTATTTTTTTTTTCTAAAGTCTGGTTTAAGGCAAGCACATCAACTTAAACTTGTCTAACGTGGTGACTGTTGGGAGCCTATCACATCAACTGTTATTGTATTATTGCTGAATGTCCAGTGGACAATGAAAAAAGGTCCCGTGAAATGTGGAGCTTTGGGCCTGGTGTCACCTTTAACACAGTGAACCTCATGGTGAGCATACTGACAAATGAAAGGCCCTGTTGGAATGACAAGGCTGCCTATCTGTCAGATATTATGCACCCATCTCATTTCAAACAATATCTGTGGCTACTGCTAATGGCTTCAAGTAAAGTAAGAGCTAGTGGACTCAACTGATTTTAAATATGCAAGAATCGATTCTCTGGGCTATTGGGGGCAGCAGGGATCAGGATGTAAAAACAACACTAACATATTATGACAGTACAAAGTTGACATGCTAGTTTATGTTGAGAGCAACTGGAGAAAAGAGCAAATGCCTTTTGCTTGTAATGAAACAACAATGTTCCAGCTTTAAATTCAAGTCAATTGTAAAGACTTTTTGCACTTTAACATGAATTTCCTCTGACTATGTTGACTACTGATTCACACCCATACTCTCCAGTCATCATGGTTTCAGGAACCAACTGAACTGATGTGTGGATGCACTGGATCGAACTGCGTCATCTGAATATTTCACTGTGTTTCATAGCTGATCTGATTTGATTGGAAAGAAAGAAAGAAAGAGGGAAAGAAAGAGGGAAAGAAAGAGAGAAAGAGAGAGAAAGAAAGAGGGAAAGAAAGAGAGAAAGAAAGAAAAAAGCCCACAGTGGACTCGTGAAAGCTCTGAGGTTCCGGATGGTGCCTGAGCCCTCCTGCCAGGGGACCCGGTACCGGCGCGCTGGGTAAACCGAGCCACCGCTGGGGACAGGACGTGAGCTCCAGGCCACGCCGCGAGCTTGAAGCTCAGCGGCGCCGCCTGGTGCTAAGGCCTCCACCGACAGCCGTGGTGTGGGTGGTCTGGTGGCTCGCTGTCAGCGGTTGCAGCCGAGACCCCGGCGTCCATCCGCCACCAGAGCTTTCCACGCCTCTGCGGAGTGTGGACTCTGAAGTGATGGCAGCCGCGGCTTCTATTTACAACCTCGCTTTAGCGGGCTTCGTGACGTCTTGATGACGTCACTGGTAGGGTCTTTGTCTGACAGCCCATCAAAGATTTTATTTTCCAGTGACGTCATCTAATTCCAGAGGCGGACGAAGCGTTCAGATCCTTTACTTAAGTAAAAGTACCAATACAGCGATGCAAAAATACTCCATTACAAGTACAAGTCCTTAATGAAACCCTCTCTTTAAGTAAAAGTACACGAGTATCAGCAGCATAATGTAGTTAAAGTATTCGAGTAAAAGTACTGCTTCGGTCCCTCTGTCTGATACATTATTATATATGACATCATTAGATGACTAATAGTGAAGCATCAGTGTGTCAGCAGCCTGTTACTGTTGGAGCTGCTGGAGGTGGAGCTAGTTTGAACCACTTTATACACAGTTTTATATACAGGGACAGCAGATGAATCTGAGGGGAGGAGAGAGAAAAGAGGATGAGACAAAGTTCTGGTACACAAATCTGTTTTCAGCTTGTGGACCTTTTTCTCGAATCTTTGATTTTTGATGAGATATCTGCACTGTGACCCTGACTACACACTGCTTTTTGTAGGACGTCAGAGGCCCAAAAGTACCTCTGCTCTCCTGCCATCATGGTATCAGGAATCAACTATGATCTTTGATTTGTGATGAGATATTGGATCATTTGAAAATGTATTGAAATGAAGCCATGTGAGAGGTCTAAAGGGGAAAAAATCAGATATCTGCAACGTGACCCTGACTAAACACTGCTTTTCGTGAGACGTCAGAAGACAAGAAGGTTGGAAACCACTGGTTAACAATGTGTTGTAGTTGAAAGGCTTGTTATATTACCTCGATTTTAAAAGTAACTACTGGGCCAAGCTTTCAAATAAATGTAGTGGGGTAGAAAGTACAATATTTCCTCTGAAATGTGGTGCAGGGAAGTATAAAGTAGCATAAAATGAAAATAGTCAAGTAAATGACGAGCACCTCTAAATTGTACTCAAGTGCAGTAGTCGAGGGAATGTACTTAGTTACTTTCCACCACTGTCTAATTCAGCGACGTCTCAATCATGTGTTAAACACGCCACCTTAATCAGTGACATCTTAATGCTGTAAATGATGGATCGTCAGACTCCTGCACGGAGCCGTTTTCAATATGTAATCAGTCAAGGATAGAATTGGGCAAAAATCAGAAATTGTGGATACATTACAGATACCTGTTAGTGTAGCATGACCGAGGTGTTCAATGTAGGAAATAAGGCTCTTTATACATTCCACAAACAGGATTGGATGGCAGTATTGATTAAACGGGCCTAATCTATCCCAGCACAGAGTGCAGTTTCATTTTGAAGGGAACTTGGATGCAACGTTTTCAGAAAGAAAAAGGAAACAAAGAAGAAAATATAGGAACCCGGGCTTATCCAAAAAAAATGATGTATTTTTTTTTTTCTAAAGTCTGGTTTAAGGCAAGCACATCAACTTAAACTTGTCTAACGTGTGACTGTTGGGAGCCTATCACATCAACTGTTATTGTATTATTGCTGAATGTCCAGTGGACAATGAAAAAAAGGTCCCGTGAAATGTGGAGCTTTGGGCCTGGTGTCACCTTTTAACACAGTGAACCTCATGGTGAGCATACTGACAAATGAAAGGCCCTGTTGGAATGACAAGGCTGCCTATCTGTCAGATATTATGCACCCATCTCATTTCAAACAATATCTGTGGCTACTGCTAATGGCTTCAAGTAAAGTAAGAGCTAGTGGACTCAACTGATTTTAAATATGCAAGAATCGATTCTCTGGGCTATTGGGGGCAGCAGGGATCAGGATGTAAAAACAACACTAACATATTATGACAGTACAAAGTTGACATGCTAGTTTATGTTGAGAGCAACTGGAGAAAAGAGCAAATGCCTTTTGCTTGTAATGAAACAACAATGTTCCAGCTTTAAATTCAAGTCAATTGTAAAGACTTTTTGCACTTTAACATGAATTTCCTCTGACTATGTTGACTACTGATTCACACCCATACTCTCCAGTCATCATGGTTTCAGGAACCAACTGAACTGATGTGTGGATGCACTGGATCGAACTGCGTCATCTGAATATTTCACTGTGTTTCATAGCTGATCTGATTTGATTGGAAAGAAAGAAAGAAAGAGGGAAAGAAAGAGGGAAAGAAAGAAAAAAGCCCACAGTGGACTCGTGAAAGCTCTGAGGTTCCGGATGGTGCCTGAGCCCTCCTGCCAGGGGACCCGGTACCGGCGCGCTGGGTAAACCGAGCCACCGCTTGGGACAGGACGTGAGCCTCCAGGCCACGCCGCGAGCTTGAAGCTCAGCGGCGCCGCCTGGTGCTAAGGCCTCCACCGACAGCCGTGTGTGGGTGGTCTGGTGGCCTCGGCTGTCAGCGGCTGCAGCCGAGACCCCGGCGTCCATCCGCGCACCAGAGCTTTCCACGTCTCCTCTGCGGGAGTGTGGACTCTGAAGTGATGGCAGCCGCGGCTTCTATTTACAACCTCGCTTTAGCGGACTTCGTGACGTCTTGATGACGTCACTGGTAGGGTCTTTGTCTGACAGCCCATCAAAGATTTTATTTTCCAGTGACGTCATCTAATTCCAGAGGCGGACGAAGCGTTCAGATCCTTTACTTAAGTAAAAGTACCAATACAGCGATGCAAAAATACTCCATTACAAGTACAAGTCCTTAATGAAACCCTCTCTTTAAGTAAAAGTACACGAGTATCAGCAGCATAATGTAGTTAAAGTATTCGAGTAAAAGTACTGCTTCGGTCCCTCTGTCTGATACATTATTATATATGACATCATTAGATGACTAATAGTGAAGCATCAGTGTGTCAGCAGCCTGTTACTGTTGGAGCTGCTGGAGGTGGAGCTAGTTTGAACCACTTTATACACAGTTTTATATACAGGGACAGCAGATGAATCTGAGGGGAGGAGAGAGAAAAGAGGAT
>NW_024402576.1:0-2000 GCF_016859285.1 Xiphias gladius
GTAAGTCACTAGGTATTGAAAGCAGACCAACGCAGACTAACGCAGACTTGTTGATTTTGATCTCTACTTGGGTTTTGTTGACGCTAAGAAAAATGCAGATCTCTTAACCAAATGTTCCAGTTTCGTAACCTTTTTATATACACAGCTTGTTATATATACACCTGAAAAACATTAGTGAGTGTCTTGTGGCTATGTCCAATATGAACGTTTTGTCTGATTAGTGAAGAAATGTGTCATTCAGCATGGCATCTCCCTTAAAACATACAGTAGATTTAAATTGAAAGCTGTCATATATGAAAATAATCCATAGATGATATGATGGTAATACAACATGAGGGCTACTTGTTGGCACTTTTTATATCGGTATGATAATGTTTAATGTTTTAAGAACTAGTGTCTCACTGGGAAGCTTTACTCTCATTTCTGAAGCAGCAGCGGGACAGACGTTACTCTCGCCCCCGTCCTCGTCACCACTTCACAGGCTATTCAATTAGCAGAAGAAGCATGGGAGATGGAGCCATAATGGAGCTGATGAGATGCACAAGGACAGGTGACACTAATCAGAGCGGCGCCCCATTGTCTCTGTGTGGGCATCATTAAGGAAAGAGAGTGATTTCAGGCTTTTTTTCTCTCTGAGCCTGAACACACTCGTGCAAGCTTCGTGCATTCTCTTCCTTATCATCAATTTGCAATATGTGAGAATATATCGGCTGAATAAAGTATAAGGGTTTGATAAAGAGGATAACAAGAATATTTGACACCTCAAAAATAGGTTTTAAAGTGTAAAATCTCATAAGTGCCACACTGATAAACTGATGCGATTTCTTGAATAGCTGTTAGCCCCATCTAATACCCAAAGGATTCACTCTGGCCCTCTACTCTGTAAACTCCTTCTGTTAGTGGTTTAGAAAAGGTTGAGACATCCAATCTTCGAAACATCCACTTTCCTCGCGTCCACTTGACTGCGTGAGCCCACTGATGAAGCGTGACCTGTCGCTTCTGAAGTGGCCTCAGCCCGATCCCAGTGGCCCGGGCCCCTTCTGTCTTCCTCAGAGCCCCTGGCACGGACTGTGAAGGAGCTCTGCTCAGCCTGCCGGTAACGACTGCCGAGGTAGCTCGACAGACACCTGAGAAAACACCACCAGAGTACAAACATTAGGAGAGAACAAACTCAGGGACTCTGGGAAGTCTGACTGATTCATCCCACATATTTCTGGCTTGCGAGTCCAATTAGGTACATTCACACTTCATCCCAAATAACTTTGTAAGTATAATAACATAATGCTAATCTCATTATTAAATCCATCTCCTCGCATTAACTGAGTCTTTAGTGTATTTGGGAATCCAGTGCTGAATCCTGAGTCCCGCTTAGCCTCCTGACATGATGTGAACAGACAGACTAGTAAGACCTAGTCTCTCCAGATATTTAGTAAGTGGACATATTTTTTAAGTGCGAAATATAAGACAACTGCAGTATCAAAACCATGAACTGATGTCTCATTGAGTCTGATGTTGACTTTAAAACACTTTTAATGCATCTGTGTGAGAACTTGCAACAATAAAATTAAAATTATGTAATACAGTCAACACACTCTCCTAAAAAAAATTATGTAATAATTTACTTCAATACTTTACTTTACGTTGCAGAAGCATTTTAGAAGACACATAATTTCTCCCTGGATTAAGTTCACTGGCAACCTTTTGTCCAGTTTAGGAAGTGTGACATTCCTGTACTGCAGAGAAGTTGTAAGCAGGAGATCAGCATTGATGGTTGGTTTAAAAAGGATAAGACTCCGCATAGGTATCTGCATAGATGTGAAGGTCCAAGTCAGTTTTGTCATCTGCCTATCCTGCCTATGTATTTGCCTACAATCACAAGCAGCATGTCAACTGTGTTTTTTTTCCAGGTCTTTAAAGTTGAGCAAAATAGTGAAGATTGTAATAGTAAGAAATGTGAGAATTAGAGGATTTTTTCTCTTTTATATTATTCTAAATTTGAT
>NW_024402577.1:0-1000 GCF_016859285.1 Xiphias gladius
CAATTCAGCGTTGGTTTGTTTGTTTCAACAACAAGAACATTATAGTATACTGTCAGCCTTACACCTCTTCCTAACATACAGCGAGCGAGCGAACTCTAGCAGATGGAGTGCGAAAAATTGCAATGTAGCGTGATGAGAGGATGCGAGACGAGGGGATGAGATGTTTTTTTGCGCTGCTTGTGATTTCTCCCTCTCAAAATGAGCAAGTTTTAATCATTTCCTCAGCCAGAACGATAATTTTTTTTTGTGATTTGTACTGACGCACGGAGCAGGTTAGGAAATTTTCATTGAGAAAACACTTAAAAAATCTGATGTTTTCTTGTTGGCTTGTCTGCATCGCATCCAGTTAGGAATCGGTGTTATCCTTTAAAAGAATACTTGTCCTCTTTAGCATGGACAATAAATAAAAAAGTCAAATCAAAATGAATGCAGCAGAACCATTGACTTGTCATTGTCTTTCTTCCTTGTCCAAACCGGGTGCCCACATTGCAACTTGACCGCTGATAGTTCAGTCGGAGATTCAGGTGTGTTATGCTAGTAGCAGCTAATGTAGCATGGTGCCTCTTGATTCAAGCTGAGATGAGGAGTGAGCTACAGAGATTCTGCTAAGTTCACTTCACTCTAACCCAACACCACAAGATTTATTTCAGCCCGGGCTGACGCTGACTCAAGTGACATCAGTTGAGGCAGTATATCAGATTTCAGCACCTTCCTCTGGAGCCAAAAAAGGTTTTTAAAAAAATGTTTTCACTAACGCAGTGGTACTCTCCAACACATGTTACAGACTTTGATGCGTAAAATCAGTGGAGTTCACATTTAAAGAAACAGAAGAGATAAAAAGCATTGCACTGGTTAACAAAATGACCATAATGTCTCAATATGTTGGAAATATACCTTTTCAACTAACACATTTCATTAAATTTATTCAGACCTGTCCTGTATTAACGAATTGTCATTAAAAAAACGACTAAATTATATGACTATGTGACTATATGACTAT
>NW_024402578.1:0-3000 GCF_016859285.1 Xiphias gladius
GTTTTTTAATAGTGTTGGAAGGACAAAACAAGCAATTTAAAGACGTCACCTTGGGCTGTAGGAATATCCGATGGGCATTTTTCACTACTGTGACATTTTAGACTACAACATTAATCAATAAATTGTTAGTTGCATCCCTGCTTTCTGTAGCTGGAGTAAGATTAACTACAACGGGAGTCAGGTTTCTGGCCACATGGTGAATATAAGTCCAATGTTCACTTTCCGTTTAGCTATATTTTTGGTCTCCATCACCTCCAGAGAAAAGTATCTGGCTCTTTAGCTGCTAAATGCTCCACTATGTTCACTAGGTAGTCTTTAATTTTTTCTGTGCGCTTCTCGGTGCTGAGCAGGTAGTGTACAGTTGGAATTCAGAGCTTTTCACCAATGCTGATGAGAGTGGTGAGATCAAAAGAATAAAGTTAGTCATGCTTAAAGTTGGTAGTCATAAAGTCATGCTTTAGTTGGTAGGAGCAGATATGGTAGGAAAACATATGAAATAGATTTGAAAGAAAAACACTGCATCAGCAGTTTGCAAATATGTTCAATTTAAGTAATTTTGCGTTATCTTGCTAAAAATGAGTTGTATGTGAACTTGAATGTATTTTTGGCATCAGCCTCTAACCCAATGTCAGCTGGGATTGACTCCCCCCCCCCGACTCTCAAAAGCATAAGTGGTAATGGATGGATGGATGGATGGATGTATTCTTGGGAGACAGGGTTCCAGTATATTATTATATGGTGATTGGACCAAGGTTATACTGTATAGTACCTCCACATACCAATGCTGTGGGCAGTGTTTAAGAAGTAATGATCGTGTGCATACATTTTGTTTCAAAAGCTCTAAAAGTTTTATACACCCCAAACACGAACAAATATTAAGCAATATCATAAAAGAGTGAAAAAAATACAGAAATTGCAAAATGTACACTGGTACACCTTATTCTCTGACAATGTACTCAGCTGCTATAGGACAGAAAAATGTGCATAGTATAGTCTTAGGAGGGCACTAAGTGCTATCAAATGATTCTTCATGTTGGTGCATGCTAACAATCTCAGTAATGAGTTAGTTATCATGAGGTTCATATGACTGATAATCATGATTGCTTGACTCTGAGGTGGTTGGACGGCCTCATACTGTATCATTTTCTTCAATCAGGAGCCACTTAAACCAAGCCAGACACCTTTCATTACTGCCTGGCAACCTGAGGGAGGACCAGAGAAATCAAGACTGATGCTCATTATTTCCACACGTACTTTTCCATCTATAACATTCAATAATACATTGTAATTCAACAGTTCAACATTTTTAGGAAGTGTTACAAAGTAATACACTGGCAAACAAAAAAATCCCTCTCCCAGTGGATTGACTGAATGCATAACCTCAGTCCACATAGTAATTGTCTACTGATGCAAATCAATGCCTCAGATCAGAATTGAAGCATTCTGCTTGTTTACAACATCTATCATTTGTTCTTATCAAGTGTGATCAGAGCAATTTTCCTTCCCTTAATATAGGTTTGATGGGACGAAGAAAAGCTCAATTCTCAGAGAATTGGAAAACACATTTCTTGTGCTTTGTGGTAACTAAACTGTCAACAGATAAGAGAGCCCATAGTATCAACTCATGGGTAATTCATCTTACAATTGTGCCGTTGTGTTTTCATTTGGAACAGCTTGGAAATATGGTTTGAGGCCTTTGCTCAAACGTCACAGCAAATGCTTTGTTCAAATGCTCCCACAAAGGCAAATATAGTAGAATGCAAAATGTGTATACTTTAAGAACTGTGCTCTCTCTCTCTCTCTCTCTCTCTCTCTCTCTCTCTCTCTCTCTCTCTCTACAATCGTTTAACTTACAGTATGTGTAGTTGTTACTTCAAAAAAAAGCACATTTGTACCCTTGTGTAGACTTATATCTGCAAAAGTGTGATGAGCTACTCGTCCTCAGGCAGCTCTGAAAACTGCTGCAGACAGTAGCGTGAGGTGAGAGAGCAGTGTAGGCCACTTTGTATCATGTCAGCGCTAGCAGTTAGGCGCCATCTCCGCAGTGTCCCTTGTCACCAATCACATCCTTTTAAACCACCCAGGGAGCTTGACACCCCCCTCGCACACACACACATACACACACACACTCCCTTATCTGTCAATGCTGCTTAAATAATGTAATTAATGACTTAATTAACATTTCCATAATCTATTTTAATAAATCTAACACGGCATAATGAGAGTTTCTAACCTCCAGGCAATGGCATATAAAAATTCACAGTGCAGAGCTGCATGGTCAGGGCACTGTCTCAGCGCTGCGACTCCTGCCATGACAGTAAAGGAAGGAGAGGGCGCATATTGTGTGACAGCCTTCTGAAAGGCAGTTCAAGCCTGACAAATGTCATGTGACTTTGTGAATCTGTCCAATAACAGACCTGCCGAAAGAGGAGGAGGGCTAAAAAGATTATTTTGGAGGTTCAAAATGTTGAAAGAAAGCCAGAGTTCTATAGCCCTAGATGGAAATGAGAAAGATTAATTTGAAGGAAATTTGTAAGTGGACTGCGAGGAAAAACAAATGATACAGTGATGAGCCTGAACACAATTCAGAGGGTCTCCTTTGACGTTATTTTGTGGCTTTTAGCACTTCAACCCAAAGCTACAGTGCTCCCTTTTCTAATCCCGCACCCACAGTGTAATGAAAAATGTTCCTTATAATAGCAGAACAACTTATTCTCCTTTTGTAACTAAACAGGAAAGACACAAAACTAAAGAGAAATATACTGATTACCGTGCATGGTTAGTCTGACATTATTCTATATTTTTCTTATTGTCAAAAAAACTAACGTCTCGTTATACTTTACACCTTTTCTGTCCAGTCTGCGGGACTCCCGTCAGCCAATGCAATGGTGTGCCTCACTGCTGTGTTTTAAAAGTTTTTGAACAACAATGGAGCTCTGGGGCACAGAGGAATAGGATATATCAGGCTTTGACTACACAGACATTACCTGTTAGTAGTAT
>NW_024402579.1:0-2000 GCF_016859285.1 Xiphias gladius
CAAATCATCATCAGCCTCTTTTAATACATGAAGTAAGATTAGTCAGAAGAGACGCAGATAGGATTGAGATCATTTTTATATCCATGAAGGATCATAACAACAATCTGTTATGTCAATATGTCAGCAGGAAAAAAGAAAATCAATAAATCCTCAAGGTGACAGCTACACTAGCTAAATGCTGATCTCTGTGTATGTTTGTATAATTCTGCATGGCCGTGCAGTCACACGTGGGTGTCAGCTGGACTAAGACCTAATGAACAAAAACACGGACAAACAACCATTTCCAGACAACTCAAGATGGTGGCAGGTCATGATGGCATCACAATTATATAACACCACGCTTTTTTTGCGTTTCTTGTTTTGTTTCCCTTTTTTAAGACTCTCTATAGATAAGAAACCCTGTGAATGAAACTAGTGAAGCACATACATTTATCATCCTTTATATATCTTTTGTCACATTTTAATAAAATACAGCAGGAGAAAGTATAACCCACTGGTATTTCAATTGCCATTTTACTATCTCAGAATGAAATAGCATTACCAGTTTATGTATTTAGCTGTGGGGGATTTTCAAACCTTTCAGTTGAAAAATAACTATGGAGAAAATCATTCTCTTTCTTGTTTGTTTGTTTTCCATCATGTCTCACTCACAAACTTCTCTCTGGTTGAAGCTTTTTCACCCATTTTATTTATATTTTCTTTTTTTAATTTTTTTTTTACTATAGTCTTTATAAATGTGGCTCTTAACAGACTCCAGGCAGCAATCACCTGCCTTCCCCTCAAAACGTATTTGACAAAACAAATGAATCGTATATGAATCAAATTTTAGGGGACTGGGCTGGTATTTCTAGACCAATTTTTTGGCCAATGTTTTTCTCAAATTTAAAAAGGGAAAGGCTTTTCTCTAATTTCCAATTTAGTTTGGTTGTCTCTACAAAACACAAACAAACAAGTAGAAAGTCATTAGCCTAGCAATGTTAAAGATAAAACTACCCATGAAGGGACAGACTCCATTCGAAGGGAACATCTGCTGTTGTGAAACCATGAATGCCAATATCTTCAAAAAGTTGATAACTCCCACTTTTTCTAAAGTATCCTAATATATCCTGTTACAAACACAAACAATAACTGGCAAAGCCTGCCTGAGCTGTAAACCAGCTGAAACATGATGCATTTGAGTGCTAAAAGTTTCCATGTTCACTGTAACGTCCCTCTAACCTTGTCTCGTGGCCACGGTACATTCCTTGTTCATTTTTCTGGTTCCTCTTGCCACCCATTTTATCTTCACACACTTCCTATTCCCCTCCTCTCTTTCCTTTGTACTCATCATTTTATTCTTGCATTCCTCCACTGTTCTCTTTCCTTATACCGCTTGCTGATGAGACAAACACCCACACTGTCAGTGTCAGTGAGTCAATTCAAAGAACCAAAAGGCCTGGAAGGGGAGAATATGAGCGAAGATGTGTGACTAGTGTGCAAATGAGCGAGAAAATAGACAGCTTGAAAAAAAGGAATAAAAAAATGGCATGAGTCCTTTGCTTTTTTTTTTTTTCTAATTTTGCAAAGCTGTGCATCTACTAAGAAAACATTAGGGGTAAACATTATGGGTTAAGGTCAAGTTTTCAAATGCAACCAAGTTTCTGACTTATGAAAGAAGAGACTAGCAGCAGGTCTTGCAGTGGAAGGATATTAATTAAATGTCCTTCACGGTAAGATGTGAATCCCGGGACATGTTAGTCGAACATCCAGCAGCAGATCAAAGAAAAGATGCATGTCATGTATTGTAATAACTTTACTAGCTTTCAAGGGCATTTCCACTTCACTTGATTTAAACCAACTGATCCCTGTTTTGGAGTGTGTCCTCTCTCTATTTGATTCATGTACTCATATATGAAAACACAGTAAGTGGAGACAGGCCTAGTTGAGATGAAGGTTTATGGACAGACTATAAGCAAACCATGAAAAGATTGGTATGAAGTGATCAGTTGACAGTTATACTA
>NW_024402580.1:0-2000 GCF_016859285.1 Xiphias gladius
ATCCTGACAGGGGATGTAGTCTTTGATTAAAATTGAGGTTATTAAAAGACAAATGACAAATTCTGTAAGTGCTATGCGAAGGCAACTGGACTTGCTTGAAGTTCTTGAAGACGTTTCGCCTCTCATCAGAAAGGCTTCATCAGGCTTCTTCAGGCTTCTTCAGGCTTCTAAGAAGACTGAAGAAGCCTGAAGAAGTCAAGAACTTCAAGCAAGTCCAGTTGCCTTCGCATAGCACTTACAGAATAACATGACCTGGATGACTGAGAATCTTCTCAGACACAAAAGACAAAAGCCATTTTTCAAACAGGAGCAGTTCGTGGCTGTTTAAATTTTGACGTTAAAAAAAGAAAAAAGGTAGAAAAAAGTCTGTCTCCAAAATGAAAACACCCACCTTGTTAGCCATTTCATTTTCTATTTACCCTTAAAGAAATTGGAGGCCACCTTGTCAAAATGAAAATGTAATAATATTAACCAGTTAGGTACAGGGGCTACAGTTCCCTTACATTTAAGTATTTTAAACAGAATTCTCTTAAAACACTGGAGAAAGTTTTAGCAAAATAAGAAATAAGTGATTATTACGTAAAAATAAACAAAAATATATTTTAAAAAAAAAGCTGAATATCCTGGGGCTGCCATGTTTTTTTCCATTCAGTTCCTGCCTCTTTAAAATCCCCCACAGACAGAACTCTGTCTATTGTAAACCACAAAAGCCCACTTTTTTTTTCTTCAAATCATTACTTTCAAGCTGCGTTTCCTTTGATAGACATTGTGCAGCAACAGTGACATCAAAGGTGAAATGGGATGACATTTAGTGCGCACACACATTGCATGTGCCACGGCCTGCTAAACTACTACAACAGCCAGAAGCTGCATTTGAGTGAAAATCAGCATCTTCGGAAATGATTTTTCCCTGTTGTGTGTACATGACATAAAGGAGATTTTAAAAAGGAAGCCCTGGGCTTCATGGTGACAAAACCAATTAGTGTAAAAGCCATGTACATGCAGCTGCATGGGGATGAATCCCAGCTCATTTAATGCTTTCATAGCTTTCTCTATTTCTTTTCTTGTCTGTCTCTACAGTATAACGTCACTGAAAGATGTAGTAAAACATTTAAAGGGGGCAGCCCACTCTGCTCTCATTTAGGTAACAAAAGATTTCCCCTTACAGGGGAATACAACTAAGTACAAGAATTCAAAAATAAGGTGTGAATTGGTTTTGAAGGCCAATGACTGACTCATATTTTAGACTGATATTTAATTTTTAACCATTAAATTTGACTGTTTGGATACCATAAACATCCGCAAAGTACTCCCTCAAGATTATATCCAGGGAGGCAAAGTCTCTGAAACATGGAGGCCTGGATTCAAATCCTGTTTCAGCTATGACCTTAACATATACCTTAATCATGGTTTAGTTGACAAAAGAAGATAATATATAGGAAAAAGAAATTTAAAAGATGGTGGTCAGTGGTGCAGTGGTTCCCTGTTGACTCACAACAACAAAGTTCTGAGCCTTTCTGTGTGGCGCTTGCATGTTCTCACCGTGCCTGTGTGGATTTCCTCCGGGTGCTCCGGTTTCATCCCACAGTCCAAAGACATGGTTTGGTTAATTGGTGACTCTAAATTGCCGTAGGTGTGAATGTGAGCATGAATGGTTTTCTCTCTCTTTAGTCAGCCCTTCGATTGACTGACCACCAGTCCAGGGTGTACCCCTCCTCTTGCCCAGGGTCAGATGGGATTGGCACACACACACACACACACACACACACACACACACACACACACACACACACACACACAAACACACATACATCTTATTTCTACACATGCAAAGATGTTTTCAAAAAAATTCAGTGTAGAGCAGATATACATATATGTCTCGCACTATAATAACAACATGTGTGTGTAAATTCCAGTCAGCCTAACTCTAACAGAAGAAATACCACTGGCGCCTTCATGCATATTAAATGCCACTAAATGTCACTAATATGGTTGACATA